>NC_069504.1:436670031-436694874 GCF_027579735.1 Bombina bombina | reverse complement strand
CAACTGAAGTTACTTCATCTCAACAGTCCTGTGTGGAAACAGCAATCGATTTTAGTTACTGTCTGCTAAAATCATCTTCCTCTTACAAACAGAAATCTTCATCCTTTTCTGTTTCAGAGTAAATAGTACATACCAGCACTATTTTAAAATAACAAACACTTGATAGAAGAATAAAAACTAAATTTAAACACCAAAAAACTCTTAACCATCTCCGTGGAGATGTTGCCTGTGCAACGGCAAAGAGAATGACTGGGGTGGGCGGAGCCTAGGAGGGACTATATGGCCAGCTTTGCTGGGACTCTTTGCCATTTCCTGTTGGGGAAGAGAATATCCCACAAGTAAGGATGACGCCGTGGACCGGACACACCAATGTTGGAGAAACATACATAAAGGCCTATTTTAGATATATAGACAATCTTTTAATTGTCTAGAGGGGCACTACTAAACTTATGACTTTATGGGATACATAAATAATAATGATATGAATCTCAAATTTACACACCGCAGCCCGAGTCTAGAGTTGGCTTTTTTGGATGTATTACTTAAAGTGTCTATGAACAAAATAGAGACAGAAACATATCGTAAACCAACAGCAGGCAATACTTTCCTAAGAGCCAACTCTCATCATCCAGAACACCTAAAAAGAGGAATACCTAAGGGCCAATACATGCGTTTACGTAGAAATTGTACCAGCACATCCCAGTACTTGAAACAAGCTGATGAACTCACATTCAGATTACTAGCTAGAGGATAGAAAAAGGATTTACTCATTAACACATCACAAGAAGTCCTACAAATGGATAGGGATGAACTATTGAAAGATAAACCAAAAATAACCAACTTCTCTCGATCCTCAGTAGTCTTTTCAATGCCATACAGTAGACAGTATCAACAAATATGTTCAATCATTAGAAAGAACTTGGCAATACTTGAAAAAGATAAACTCTTTGATATGGATATACTAAACAATGTTAAATTTGTCTCAAAAAAAGCAAACACCATTGGAAACAGCTTAAAGTGGCATTTTGACAAAAAAGCTGAGCATACACATAGAACTTGGCTTGAACCAAGATTAGGTTTCTTTAAATGTGGTACAAATCCCTGTAAATCATGTGAGTAGGCAGATGTTGAGGCTACTTTCTCCTCCAGCCACACTGGAGAAACATTTAATATAAAACACAATTTAACATGTAATTCTACTTTTGTAGTTTATTTAATAACATGTAAACTTTGTAAAAAAACAGTATACAGGTTGCACCTCCTGCATGCTTAAAGGGACACTTAACACCTGCTTAAGATTTTCTGAACAAACTGTTTCTGAGGAATCAAAATAAACTAATACACTGTTCTCAATGCTGTATGTTCATCTTACTATAAAACTCTTCATGAAGACTCCTCATATTTTCTATGCTTATCCTCAGCTTGTGTTTTTCTATGCAGGGTGCCATCTTGTAACGCACGTTTCAGGCACTGCAGTCACATGACATGTGTGCACAGCAGCTTCTCTCACTGATGTTATAGAAGGCAGTGAGCAGTCAAATTGTCAATGCTAATTCACTGTAATGCAAAGCATGCATTACAGTGTATGAGGACCAAGATCTATTTTATATTTGTAATACAGTAATTGCATCTTTTATCAAGCATATTTTAAACGTTTTATGTACTGAAAATACCCACAGTGTGTGTTTCACTGTTCACTAAGTTAAGTTTCAATCGCCAGATGTTCAGAGGCAGAGGGGAGGGGGGAGTAGGGCAGTGACGTGCTGTCATAGGAGGCAGGGGAGGCAGCGCAATTTTATTAATTAAAATATGTATATATATTTTTTTTTAATTTTTTTATTTTTTGCATATCCCAAGGTACCCCCCACCCCCCGCGGCTGCAACCGCAACAATGGCAAAAAAAAACTAAAAGTGATCAAAGCCTTCCAAAGGGCACAAGACAAGATTCCATATTATATACATATTTGCGCAATATGGATGTGTTAGTAGGCATTGAGCAAATGAGCCGCTAGAGACTGCCACCCAGTGGCGCTTCAGGCTTGTCTCTCTTTAGTTCGTGCGGCCCAATTGCTCAATAGAGGCTATGTTTATTAGCAGCCTCTGCACTCAGGACTGTCAGTCAGCAGGAGCCCCGCCAATCAGCGCGCGCCCCGCTTTCAGATCTGGGGCTGGGCGCCAGACAGGAAGGAGAGAGTGAGAAGAGCAGCAGTCACGTGTGGAGAGGCGGTGAGGAGGAGTCGACTGTTGGTCGGGCACTCTCAGTGTGACTGTTAGCGGAGGAGGAGTGAAAATGTAACTGTCTCATCAGTGAGAGGAGAGCCAGCCAAGCCGTAACAAGTACACTTACCGGCCGTAAGAGTAAGCTAAACTGTCGACAAGTTGTTGAAGGCGCTGAGCTGACACACTGATACTAGCTGCAACTAGATGTGGTGTTGGTGATTATTACAATTTCAATTGCATTGTTTTGTCTGTATTCCAGTAGTACACACTCTCACACGCAGCTTGGTTAGCGCCTAAAAAACTGATCCCTACCCTAAAGCCCTTAGTACCAGGCCTTATAATAATGCACAGACATGACCAATTCAGAGATGATCAGATCAGAATTGGCCAGATGATGATGCAGTATGACGTTAGGTGTTGGTGGTGTGTTTAAGTTTGCTTGTTTGCTAACAACAACAATCCATTTGATGCCAACTTTCTTGGATACTTATTTTTTAATCTGTCTTTTCATACCTTGGAGGTTCTGTGGTACCGTGAATCAATTATATTTAAAGATGGAATATCATGATACACATGTTAGGTGCACTGTGGTTCCTTCTTTTTTTAATCTAATTTTTTGCATATTATAATAACCATTATGGGAGATACAGGGGTGAAGAATTAATAAGTATTCAGAGAAAATTGGTGAAGTCACTAATAAATATTTAGGAAAAGATGTTGGTGAATAATAAATGAGTGTGAAATATAAATATACTATATGTAGGTTCACTGGTATATGATTTATACTTATTTGGAGTTGTTTGGGTGTATGAAAAACATTTTTAGAGACCATTAATGCAATGGATGATTACAATTTAAATGAAATTAATCACAATCTGCTTTGTTCCTTTCTTGCCAGTTAGGGACCAGTAGAAGTGAGCTATATATAACAAGCAATAATTGATTTTACTGTTCCTTCAAAATAAGCTGTAAGCCATTATTTCTGCTTTTCCTAAGGTAGATCTGAAGTATGTATGTGTGTATATTATATCAGTTTTCACCAACTGGTTTCATGCAGCTCAAAATATCAATATCTGCAGAGTTTATTTGGGGACAGGATGCATGCTTCTTCTGAGCATATCTTTTCACTACCATTCATGTGGACTGTGCTGATGTCACACTTGCCATCAGATTTGTCTGCTAATGTCACATGCACCTTAACGTAATGATTCACTTTTATTTTCTTTGGTTATGTTTGTCATTGCTGACATATTAGGTACGTAAATGCTAAATAATGCCCCCCTCCCACAAATGTATTTTAGATTTTCATTACAACTTAGTTTTCCTAAAAAATGTAGTATTTTATTCATGCAATTCTAGCAATGTAAAAATGTGTTTTCTTTTGTTTTTGTCTGTGCATTTGCAATATCTCAGATGGTGAATTCACTTACAGAACATCCGGGTTGCAGGTTCTGTTTTGTAGCTGTTTATTCTTCTGGGATTAGTGAATGAGTGCTATTAAAGATGCATACAATGACAGAAATATGCTGCAGCTATACACCCCAAGCACACTTTGCAATATAAGTGCAGTTTTCTCCCAAGGACCAATTTAATGGGCACATCCCCCTTCTAAAATTTAAAACCCCCTTTATTTTCTTTCCATGATTCAGATTTTGCATGTGTTTTTAAACAACTTTCACATATACATCTATTATCTGAATTGCTTTGTTCTTTAGATATCATTTGTTGAAAAGGTAGGTTCAGGAGCTGCTGATTGGTGGCTGCACATGTTTGTCTGGTGTTATTGGATCCCCAGTGCATTCAGCTAACTTCCAGAAGTGCATTGCTGCTTCTTCAACAAAATATACCAAGATAATGATGCAAATTAAATAATATAAGTAAATTGGAAAGTTGTTTAAAACTGTATGCTCTATCTGAATCTAGCACACAACCAGTGTTGCTTTGTGCATTGCAACTGTGCAACTGCTCTACCTTAGTGCCAAGAAAGGTTAGATTATTTTATAGTGTGTTGGGAATTGTGGCATGATGGGAAACTTTTTTGTACTTGTAGTCAGCCAGTGACTGCTGGAAATGTTTTTGTGTGTGGGTCTGTCTGTGTGGATCTGTGTGTGTGTGTGGATTGATGTGTGTGCGCGTATGGATCGATGTGTGTGTGTGTATGGATCTGTGTGTGTGTGCGTGTCTGTGTGTGGGGGGATCTATCTGTCTGTGCGTGTTTGTGTAGGTCTTTCTGCCTGAGTGTGTGGGTCTGTCTGTCAGTCTGTCTCTGTCCAGTACTGATGTTATGTGCTAGAGGTTGACATAAACTCTTTAAAGGTGCTAAATACTTGTTGGTGACAGTAATTTAGTGAAATATGTATGTATGTATGAGATATATATATATATATACACACACACACACACGTTTGATTCTTGGACGTATCATAGCCTCACCAGCCTCTGACCTCACTGCACGTCACTGGAGGAGGGAGGGGGAGAGTCTAGAAGCCGTTTTTTTAACTCCCTGTTATTCAGTTCTCTGCAATATCTGAGGAGAATTTTCTTTCTGTGTGTTCCAGGAATTTACTTTTGTTTTCATAATCATATTATTTTAATTATCAAACAGCACCACACTTTTAATATAGCATAAAAAGTGTGGTGCTTTTTGATAATTAAAATAATATGATTATGAAAACAAAAGTAAATTCCTGGAACACACAGAGAGAAAATTCTCCTCAGATATTGCAGAGAACTGAATAAAAGGGAGTTAAAAAAACGGCTTCTAGACTCTCCCCCTCCCTCCCCTCTGCCTCTGAACATCGGGCGATTGAAACTGAACTTAGTGAACAGTGAAACACACACTGTGGGTATGTTCAGTACATAAAACGTTTAAAATATGCTTGATAAAAGAAGATGCAATTACTGTATAACAAATATAAAATAGATCTTTGTCCTCATACACTGTAATGCATACTTTGCATTACAGTGAATTAGCATTGACAATTTGCCTGCCTTCTATAACATCAGTGAGAGAAGCTGCCATGCGCATCACATGACTTGGGTGCACACATGTTACAAGATGGCACCCTACATAGGAAAACACAAGCTGAGGATAAGCATAGAAAATATGAGGAGTCTTCATGAAGAGTTTTATAGTAAGATGAACATACAGCATTGAGAAAAGTGTATTAGTTTATTTTGATTCCTCAGAAAAAGTTTAGAAAATGTTCAGCAGGTGTTAAGTGTCCCTTTAAGGATTGAATAAGGGAACATCTCTTATCTTTCCTGGACAAGAAACCAAAAACACCAGTTGCCAAACATTTTAGATCACATTGCGACAATCCACTTCAATATTTTTCATTTAAAGCCATAGATCACATACCCAAATTAATTACAGGAGGCAATAGACATAAACTCAATAAATGTGAGATCTATTGGATATTCACTTTACAATCGGGAGCCCCTATGGGCCTAACTGAGAAAGCAGATATTAAATTATTTACTGGTTAAAAGAGAAAAGGAGATTTAACAACTCTAAAAAGCAGACATTATACAAATAGACCTCATCTGCTTATATATTGTTTATTTTTATAAAAGACAACACAAATGTTTTTTCCTATTTTTTAGTAAGGCATCTTTTTGTTAGAATGGAAGGATTGGTGATAGTAAGTATAGGGACATAACATCAGTCATTTATGTATATTTTTCCATTATACAACAATTTAATAGTAATATTTTTTAAGTAGTTCACAATTATTCAGTCGTTCGACGGACTACACTATTAAGAATTATATGATATGCCCAACTATCACTGCACAAGTCACATTTATGCACACTGCATCACCTTATTTAATATTTATTTATTCATTTAATTCTTATTTATTTATTTTCACACAAATTGTTCACATCACAGATATGTACAAACCTCATGACACCATAGGAAGTAGTGATGTATCACTTAGTCTATGATTCAATCACTGGTTAAATATATATGTATGTTTACATTATACCTATACTAATTTCATTATTAGTTACTATTTTTACTAAATCGATTTAGATAACATAAAAACTTTCTAATATTTGCCACCCTGTGTAAAGAACAGATTCGCCTGTAAATTCTAAATATTACGTTTTTTTTACTTAGTTCATGTATAGTAGATCTGTAATAGAATGATTTTTACACCATATATATCCTATGTACTTTGTATCTATTTTAAGTTACTTAGGAATTTATATAGATATTGTCTTTATAAATGTTACGCTACATCGCTATATTACTACTTACAATAGCCATAAGATATCAATTTATTTCATTGAGATCTATGTTTGCATAGTGTTTTTCTTGTTTTTTTTATATATAGTATAAGTACTTAATCTTTTTACATACTGTTCTTGTGTAATTACAATCGACCCTGTCAGAATGTGTTAACACACAATTTTTAAATTAAGCCTCTGACACTTTTCAAAATCGGCTGCTATGAGTGGCTGAATCAAGTGGACACATCTGATTGGGCAAAAATTGCTTTTAACACCTGAACAGTTAACCCATTACTATCTCTGACGAAGTGCTGTAATGGCACGAAACATGTTGGATGTAAAACCACTATGCTGTTAGGTTGACACTCTGGCTGTGGTATCGTTATTTTTTGACTCAGTTACAGTCAAGTTTTACCTTTGATACAATAAAGATACTTTTTATTCAAATTCATCTCGGTCCATTCACTGCTGGATATTCCTCACTTCGGTGAACTTTTGTTTATATTGGGAACCAACAACCAGAGGTTATATTCAGATGTCATGTTTGAATAATTAACAGTTTTATGTGATATTCATTAAAAATGCTTTATACTTAAACTTTGTGTTTTTCTGCACTTTCATATCAGATTAAGGATTTAAACATCCTCTGTAAGATGTAGAAGTAAAATGACTACATTAAGAAGCTTCCTAGTCTAAAACATAGATCAACATTTCATCCCCTCTATTTTTCCTGTAACCAAAGAAGGATGAGCAATAACGAGCCTTAAAAAGACTAACTGAAAAAGTGCCTAGAATTTCAAACTGCTCCCAGATGGAAAATAGAAATTAGAATGGCTACAGCACTAAATCCCTGAAAAAACTTCACTTATCAACTACAGCCGAAGTGTAAACATTCAAAGAACAATAACAACTAATATTTATTTTTTTGGCAGTGTCCAATTGCTAAGAAATACAAATCATCTACCCAACATATTATTTGAGGTGTCATACCTTTTCCTTGGATCCATTTGGCTATGTTTTGGAGAATACTCTGCAATGAAGAAAAGGAAAGAAGATAAATGTTAGTGTCACACAAAAAAATATTTAGATATATTTTTGCCTAAATGTATATAATAAATAAAAAAGGAATAAAAGTACATTTGTTACCAAAAATATCAGAAAGATTTGTTGGTTCTGGAAGCATTTCTATAGCCATTGATTTGCTGGTCTCCAGCAGTGTAGAATTCTTATAAATAATCTGCTCTGTGTTGGCTATTTTTCTCCAGTCAGATTCTTCTGGAATAAAAAAAAAAAAAAAAAAACTATCGACATAGAAAGCTTTCAAGCTAGTTTAGAATTTCAATAGAAAAACAAGATTTATGCTTAGCTGATAAATCTATTTCTTTCCTGATATGGTGAGTCCACGGCTTCATCTATTACTGTTAGGAATACCACTCCTGGCCAGCAGGAGGAGGCAAAGAGCACCACAGTCAAACTGTTAAGTATCACTTCACTTCCCGCAAACCCCAGTCATTTGACTGAAGGGTAATGGAGAAAAAAGGAGTAACACAAAGGTGTAGAGATGCCTGAGGTTCAGTCAAAAAATAACTGTCTAAAAATAAAGGGCGGGGCCATGGACTCACCATATCCGGAAGAAATTGATTTATCAGGTAAGCATAAATCTTGTTTTCTTTCCTAAGATATGGTGAGTCTACGGCTTCATCAATTCACAGATGAATAGGGAGGGAAGGGACAGGCAGACCTAAACAGGAGGCACCACCACTTGAAGAACCTTTCCCCCCTAAAAAGCCTCAGTCGAGACAAAAGTATCACATTTGGAAAATTTGGAAAAAAGTATGCAGAGAAGACTAAGTTGCAGCCTTGCAAATTTATTCTACAGAAGCTTCATTTTTTAAAACCTAAGAAGAGGAAACAGCTCCAGTGGAATGAGCCGTAATTCTCTCAGAAGACTGCTGACCAGCAGTTTCATAAGCAAAAATGAATTAAAGATCTCAACCACAAGAAAAGAGAAGCAACAGAAGCTTTCTGACCCTCATGTTTCTCAGAGAAACAAACAGGGCAGAAGACTGGCGAAAATCCTTAGACACCTGTAAATAAAATTTTAAAGCATGCACAAGATTCAAGTTGTGCAACAAACGTTCCCTTTGACAAGAAGGACTAGGACATAGAGAAGGAACAACAATTTCCTGATTAATATTTCTGTCCGAAATCACTTTTAGGAAGGAAACCTAACTTAGTACAAAGAACCGCCTTATCGTCATGAAAGATAAGATAAGGTGAATCACACTGCAAGCTGAGAGTTCCGACACTCTCCTAACAGAAGAGATAGCAATGAGAAACAAAACCTTCCAAGATAACAACTTAATATCTATAGAAAGCAATGGCTCAAACAGAGCCTGCTGCAAAAACTTTAAGAACAAGGTTAAGGCTCCAAGGAGGAGCAACAGACTTAAACACAGGCCTGGTTCTGACCAGGGCCTGACAAAAAGATTGCCCATCTGGCGCGTCCACCAGACGCTGATGTGGCAAAATAGATAATGCAGAAATCTAACCCTTCAGTGTACTGACTGATAACCCCTTCTCCAGATCCTGGAGAAAAGACAAAATTCTAGGAATCCTTACCCTACTCCAAGGGTAATCCTTGGTTTCAAACCAATAAAGATATTTACGCCATATTTTATGGTAAATCTTTCTAGTAACTGGCTTGCGAAACTGAATTATGGTCTCAATGACCAACTAAGAAAAAAAACACGCTTAGACAAAACTAAGCGTTCAATCTCCAAGCAGTCAGCTTCAGAGAAACGAGATTTGGATGAAGGAACCCTGTATCAGAAGGTCCTTCCTCAGAGGCAGTCTCCAAGTTGGGAGAGACATTTCCACTAGGTCTGCATATCAGATCCTGCGAGGCCATGCAGGGGATATTATAATCACCGTTGCTCTCTCCTGTTTGATACGTGCAATGACTCATGGAAGGAGAGCAAATGGAGGAAATAGGCATGCAAGACTGAAAACCCAAGAAAAACGCCAGAACATCTATCAGGGAAGTCTGCGGATCATTTGACCTTGAACCTTACTTTGGAAGCTTAGCGTTCTGCTGAAACGCCCTCAGAAACCAGCCCCGGAACTCCCCATTTGAGGGTTTACCTAGAGAACACCTCCAGATGGAGAGCCCATTACTCAGGATGAAATATCTGTCTGTTCAGAAGTCCGCTGGAAAGTGGATTACAGACAGCAATTGTGAGCTTCAGCCCACTGAACAATCCAAGTCAACTCCTACATGGCTAAAGAATTCCGAGTTCCTCCCTGGTTGAAATTATATTGTCTGACTGGAACCAAGCTAAGGACTACTGAGGCAAAGCCATCAGAGCATTGTAAATCGCACTTAATTCCAAGATGATAAAGAGGAGTCCCAGACTGTTTCCAAGCCCAGCAGGCTGATGTCTGTGGTCGCATCACCCAGAAATGTCTTCAGACGCACATGCCCTAAGACAGATACTCCTGAAAAACCACTACGGGAGAGAGTCTCTAGTCAACTTATCTAGATCTATCCTTAGAGACAGATCCGAATGTTCTCCATTTTATGGAGAATAGCAAAGGGAATGATGTCCATGGAAACCATCAGACCAATTCCTTCCATACATTAAGTCACTTGAAAAGTGAAGGAAAAAAACAACTGCGGCTAGATCCAGACTCCCAACCTTCTGGTTGCAAGATGGTGAAGCTATCAACCGGACCACTAGAGCTTGCACAGATTGTCACAGCCATACCCGGATTTGAACCTGGATCTCCTGGTTCCCAGCCTGTCTCTGTTCCTGCGCCACCAGAGGGCTTTTTGCAGAGAGAGGATAAGGAATAAATCCTTGATTATCTGACCTCTGTTAGAAATCTTCTCCTAGAGAATCTATTAAGTTCCCCAAATAAATCACCTTCGTAGATGGAACAAGGGAGCTCTTCTCCAGATTCATTTCCTATCCATGAGAAAGTATATCAGACAAGATCTCTGGAAAGAGTTTGCTTGAAGGGAGGATACACGTGAACCATATATAGTCCAGAAAAGCACCCTTGCAATATCCCAAGACTTAAAAGTCTTTCTAGGATGACGAAACTCAGAAACTTGAGAAGATCTCATGGAAACAATAAATACACATCCTTCAGGTCTATGTTAGTTATGAATAGGCCCAGAGGCATAACTAGAAACCACAGGCCCCAGGTGCAAGAATCTAAGAAGGGTCCCCCTCACCCATCCCCACCCCCAAAAAAATAGGTGAATTTGACACATATCCTTTTTTTTAACATTTAACATAGAAAACAAAAGTGAATCAGATTACATGTCTGCAAAAGGATGTACCCTGTGTTCACAGTCTGTGACATGGTCTGACCCCCTATTGCAGTGTATAGTGACACTGTTTAACCCACCAGTACTGTATATAGTGAGTTAGTGACACAGTCTGTAATCTGCCGGTGAGATGGCTGGCCTGCTCCTAATAGCACTTTCTAAGTGCTCCTCTCAAATGTGAGTACCCTGAGTAGGGTTTTTATTATAATTACTATATTATACTACTGGCACACACAGGCGCCACTTTTGTTTGCTTATACAGATTTTGGGATCCTATGATCAGGTTATCAAAGACTGAACAGTGAGCTGGGTTGCTGCAAAATATCCAGCCTGCTTCTAATAGCACTGTCTGAGTGCTCCTTACAAATGTGAGTACCCCGATTAGTACCCCGATTAGGTTATTTCCATTGTGTTATTGGTACACACATGTGCCTCTCTTGTTCCTTATATCCTTCTAGATTTCCTGACATCTATTTGTGAGGAGAGAGTAGCCTTTTATCAAATATCGGTATTATCTGAGTCCCATCAGGTGGACCTTTTCGATACATGTGCAAATTATACCAAGAGACTCATGGTCATTTATTGTATATGTAAATGCAGTTTTTTTTTGTTTGACTGCTTTTTAATTTTGTTCATTTTGTTATTTTAGGTAGTATCAAACTACAAATATATATATATATATATATATATACAGACATATACACCGGTGTGTTGATATACTGCAGGAAAATTGTTACCATTTATTTATACATAGGTATATTGATATATGCACACATTACATTACACTGTTATAGCGCCCCCTATCTTGAGTCAGACTTTATTGACTTTGTGTATTATAGAATGATAAAGTTTACAAAAAATCTTCCAAGGGTTGACAACGACAGGATTATCACTGTCGACCAAGTAGCTAAAACCTCCTTTAACAATACACGAGGTGTTAAAGCATACATCTGAAGGAAACCACTTCAGTATCAGATGAAGGAATTATACTGTCCGAATCTAAGATTTCACCCTCAGAAGCTACCTCCTCCTCATCAGACCTATGAGAGAGCAACCAGTGTAGCATAATGTGGAGCAGAAACCTTACTATCTGAATTCTTTAAAATGTCCTCTTGCGTTTTCCCTGTAGGAAAGGAAAAGCAGATAAAGCAACAGCTACCGCAGAGGATACCTAAACTGTAAAACTCTGCAGGCAAATACACTCCTCTAGGGGATTGAGAGGAACCACAGGGCACTGCATGTGACACCATAAAGGCTTGGGACATTTAAGGAGAAAGCTGTGGCATTGCCTGAACAGCATCCTCCTGAGGGACCTATGGCTCAGTGGACAACATTCTATCTTAATATATAAAAGAAGAAACAAATGATGCAGCACAAAATTGCATATGTGAAACAACTTGTGCAACAGGGCATAGCAGGCCTATAACAAAAAACCCAGATATACCCTAATTCATTTATTTAATATACACAATTATTTGGAATGGATACATTATTTACCATATGGAAATATCTAGTATTGTCACTAAACAATGGAACATAGCTGCTGCAGGATCCCTTAGAACAATAGCATAGCTGTACATACAGCTTACAGGCTTAGGACAGTGCAGTGTATGTTCTGCAGCAGAAACCTGATAAATTAAAAGGATCAATTTAGCCATACAAAGCAAACGGACAAAAAACAAATGGCATAGAGTTTCCCTGCCGACCAGCCTGTTTTTCTATTATCTAAAAAACAAGATTTCAGCAGCAGAGAGGTGGCGCCGTTCCTCTAAGAGCAGAAAGTGGATCACGTGACTTGCTGACAAGAAACAGGGCAGGCAATCCTAAGCGCCCGTTTCTAAGTATAACATCCCGCCATTAATTTGTAATGGTGGATACTGTAAAGTGCGTGTTGTTCATATTCAGTACATTGTTACCCCCAATCATCTGAACATATTACAAACTCAGACCAAAGTAACCTTTCTAGTTTTTAGCTACTTATATGACTCTTGAAGCAATTAAGAGCAAAATTATAAGCTGTAAGACTTACAACAGACCACAAAATGAAAGGGAAGAATTCTTTACCAATAAAAAGACCCCCAAGTCCCCTGTCACAATAAAAAGTGCCTTCTCCCTGCATCTACATATCCTTACAAATGATACATTGTCCCATATAATGCTGCAACTCAACCTTATTAAGTGCACAGTCTCCATACCTAGAAAACAAAAGCACTTACCTACAGTCTAGCCGTCCAGGAGGAGGACAGCCTACACAGCGTGAGAAGATGTCACTCCTCACAGAGACCTGTAGAAAAAAACAAAGATCAGAGTAAAGCTACTTAGGCTTTCTATACAGGGGCAGCAACATGTTAGGAAAATGCAGTGAGGCTCACCTCACAAGTTCCTAACTGCTTGAAAACCACCACTGCCCTACTGAAGAGACTAACGTGGAGTACGGCTAAACCCAATCTTGAGAAGAAAGATCAAAGTAAACCTACTCTGGCTTTCAAAATAATAAAATCTTGATTGAAGTGAAATAAATCCAATCTTCCTCAGACACTAAAACTTCACCTCCTCCTTGCACCTAAGGCAAAGAGAAGGACTGGGGTTTGTGAGAAGGGAAGTGATATTTAACAGTTTGACTGTGGTGCTCTTTGCCTCCTCCTGCTGGCCAGGAGTGGTATTCCCAACAGTAATTGATGATGCCGTGGACTCACCATATCTTAGGAAAGAAATTATATTTCATGTTTATTTTTCATTTAAAAAAAGTCAGTTTCAAAACAAATATTTTTAAGTTTGAAGCAGAATGTACTGTGTTGAGTATTTATAACTAATTAGAGTCAACAGTAATGAACAAAATCCTAATACATTATTTTTTCTCTATGCATTGCAGGATCATCTATATTCATTGGTTGCTCTGTGTATTAACAATAGTAAGTAAATTAAACCCGTCAATCCACAAATGTTTTTTTTCATGATTCAGATAAAGCATACAATTTTAAATAACTTTGCAATTTCTATTATCTTATTTGTTTAATTCTCTTTGTACCCAGGTAGGTTAAGAAGCTAATGATTGGTGGCCACACATATATACTTCTTTTCATTGGCTCTCAGCTAGCTCCCAGTACTATAGTACTGCTCTGTCATCAAAGGATACCAAGAAAATAAAGTGAATTACATAACAGAAGTAGATTTCAGAGTTGTTTAAAATTGTATGATCTATGTGAATTATGAAAGTTGGTTTCATGTCCCCTTAAGAGTGATAATTTTTTCTCCACATAATGGCCCTTAGGGATATCAGATTACTATATTTTATGTAAAATGTGGCTACTGCTTGCTACAAAATATAATTGGAAATTGGCAGCTTTCAAAACATTTTATAGAAATGTTCTCAGTACAAACAATACTTGAATAGAGGGGTACTCGTGTACAGAAAATGTAGATGGTCACTTGCAATTGTAGGTAGGTTTGCAACTTTTTTCCAAGGAGAAGACACACACTATGACTAAACCTGTTAAAACTGGATCTGCATTCATCTTCCAACACTGCATACAGCTTCTCTATAGTGATGTCACGAATAGTTCGCCGGCGAACATAGCTTGTTCACATATGCGATGTTCGATCCGCCCCCTATTCGTCATCATTGAGTAAACTTTGACCCTGTATCTCACAGTCTGCAGACACATTTCAGCCAATCAGCAGCAGACACTCCCTCCCAGACCCTCCCAGCTCCTGGGCAGCAGCCATTTTAGATTCATTCTGATCCTGCATTCTTAGTGAGAGGAGGGATAGTGTAGCTGCTGCTGATTTTATAGGGAAATTGATAGCTAGGCTAGTGTATTCAGTGTCCACTACAGTCCTGAAGGACTCATCTGATCTCTGCTGTAAGGACAGCACCCCAAAAAGCCCTTTTTAGGGCTAGAACATCAGTCATTTTTTGTTTTTTTTTGCCTGTGTAATATTGACTGTGAAACATCAGTCTGCTAGTGTAATCTAATTGCAGTTGCCTTCCTGCAGTGCCACCACTCATATCTGTTGTAACAGTAGTGTAAATTTAAAAAAAAAAAACTTTTTTGACTGTGAAACATCAGTCTGCTAGTGTAATCTAATTGCAGTTGCCTGCCTGCCTGCCAGCGTGTGTGCCAGGCCCATTTGCCAACTAGTGCCACCACTTACATCTGTTGTAACAGTAGTGTAAATATTTTTTAAAAAAAACTTTTTTGACTGTGAAACATCAGTCTGCTAGTGTAATCTAATAGCAGTTGCCTGCCAGCGTGTGTGCCAGGCCCGCTTGCCAACTAGTGCCACCACTCATATCTGTTGTAACAGTATTGTAAATTTTGTAAAAAAAAAAACTTTTTTGACTGTGAAACATCAGTCTGCTAGTGTAATCTAATTGCAGTTGCCTGCCTGCCAGCGTGTGTGCCAGGCCCACTTGCTAAGTGCCACCACTCATATCTGTTGTAACAGTAGTGTAAATATTTAAAAAAAACTTTGACTGTGAAACATCAGTATGCTAGTGTAATCTAATTGCAGTTGCCTGCCTGCCAGTGTGTAGTGCCACCACTCATATCTGTTGTAACAGTAGTGTAAATATTTAAAAAAAAAAAACTTTTTTGACTGTGAAACATCAGTCTGCTAGTGTAATCTAATTGCAGTTGCCTGCCTGCCTGCTAGCGTGTGTGCCAGGCCCACTTGCCAACTAGTGCCACCACTCATATCTGTTGCCACAGTAGATTGCACGCGCAGTGCCCCAAATTTGAAGTAGGAGGACCAACCAAGCATCTTTTTCCATCTCCCGGTTCCTAAAATCCATGCCATATACATGTCCCCTGGCGCAGCAACTGCCTCTGGGAACCTTACCATGGGTCCCAGCCCGCATGTCTTGTAATTCTCTGTCTGGGAAATTATATATCTATCAAATCTATCTAACTATCAATCGTATCTATCAAATGTATATTGCATCTATTGATCTATGTAATCTATGTATCTATCTATCAAATCTATCTTGTGGTTGTGCAAATGGACTGTTTGCGGTGCGTTACACGGGGAGTTTGGTCTGTCACTGTGAAGCGGGCGTAACCCTTACACTACCTGATCGATACAACATCATACCTGATGTTTTAAAGCACGTTATTCCAAACAATTTAGGAATGTTAGGTGATTTATGCCCTTTATGGCTTAAAACCAGACTCTACATCAACTATGTAATTTTCCGTGGGAGTTTTGCCATGGATCCCCCTCCGGCATGCCACAGTCCCGGTGTCAGTCCCCTTGAAACAACTTTTCCATCACTATTGTGGCCAGAAAGAGTCCCTGTGGGTTTTAAAGTTCGCCTGCCTATTGAAGTCAATGGCGGTTCGCCCGGTTTGCGAACAGTTGCGGAAGTTCGAGTCCGCCATTTGCGAACCGAAATTTTTAGGTTAGCGACATCACTACTTCTCTAGCAACCTAATATTATATGAAGACAATATGAATAAAGATACTATCGCCTAGATTACGAGTTTTTGTCAGTAAGGCTGTGCGGGGGTAACAAGCCTTTTTTTCTTACCGCTCACTTAAGCCAAAGCTGGTATTACGAGTTTTCTTGAAGCCTGCGTTAGCCTCAGAAAAGTGAGCGTTGAGCAAAATTTAGCTCCACATCTCACCTCAATACCAGCGTTGCTTACGGTAGCGGTAAGATGGCAAAACGTGCTCGTGCACGATTTCCCCATAGGAAACAATGGGGCTGAGCTGGCTGAAAAAAAACCTAACACCTGCAAAAAAACAGCATTCAGCTCCTAACACAGCCCCATTGATTCCAATGGGGAAATGAATTTTGTTTGCACCTAACACCCTAACATGAACCCCTAGTCTAAACACCCCTAATATTACACTTATTAACCCCTAATCTGCCGCCCCCGCTATCGCTGACACCTACATTATATTATTAACCCCTAATCTGCCACTCCGGACACTGCCGCCACCTACATTATAGTTATTAACCCCTAATCTGCCCCCCCAACGTCGCCACAACTATATTAATTTTATTAACCCCTAATTTGCCGTTGCTGCCACTATAATAAATTTATTAACCCCTAAGTCTAACCCTAACACCCCCCTAACAAATATAATTTAAATACATCTAAATAAATTTACTACAATTAAATAAATTATTCCTATTTAAAACTAAATACTTAACTATAAAATACACCCTAAGATAGCTACAATATAACTAATAGTTACATTGTAGCTATCTTAGGATTAAAATTTATTTTACAGGCAACTTTGTATTTATTTTAACTAGGTACAATAGTTATTAAAAAGTTAACTATTTAATAACTTCCTAGTTAAAATAAATACAAATTTACCTGTAAAATAAACCCTAACCCAAGTTACAATTACACCTAACGCTACACTATAATTAAACTAATTACCTAAACTACCTACAATTAATTACAATTAAATTAAACTAAATTACGGAAAAAAAAACACTAAATTACAGAAAATAAAAAAGAATTACAACAATTTTAAACTTATTACACCTAATCTAATCCCCCTAATAAAATAAAAAAGCCCCCAAAATAATACAATTCCATACACTATACTAAATTACAAATAGCCCTTAAAGGGGCCTTTTGCGGGGCATTGCCCCAAAGTAATCAGCTCTTTCACCTGTAAAATAAATACAATACCCCCCAACATTAAAACCCACCACCCACACACCCAACCCTACTCTAAAACCCACCCAATCCCCCCTTAAAAAAACCTAACACTACCCCCTTGAAGATCACCCTACCTTGAGACGTCTTCACCCAGCCGGGCACAAGTGGTCCTCCAGAGGGTCCGAAGTCTACATCCTATCCGGCCAGAAGAGGACCTCCAGACCGGCAGAAGGCTCCATCTAGGAGGCATCTTCTATCTTCATACTTCCGGAGCGGGTCCATCTTCAAGACATCCGACACGGAGCATCCTCTTCATCCGACGACTGAATGACTGGTCCTTTAAGTGACGTCATCCAAGATGGCGTCCCTTGAATTCCGATTGGCTGATTGAATCCTATCAGCCAATCGGAATTAAGGTAGGAAAAATCCTTAAAGGACCAGTCATTCAGTCGTCGGCCGTCGGATGAAGAGGATGCTCCGCGTCGTATGTCTTGAAGATGGACCCACTCCGCTCTGGAAGGATGAAGATAGAAGATGCCGTCTGGATGAAGACTTCTGCCGGTCTGGAGGCCCTCTTCTGGCCAGATAGGATGAAGACTTCGGACCCTCTGGAGGACCACTTGTGCCCGGATGGGTGAAGACATCTCAAGGTAGAGTGATCTTCAAGGGGGTAGTGTTAGGTTTTTTTAAGGGGGGATTGGGTGGGTTTTAGAGTAGGGTTGGGTGTGTGGGTGGTGGGTTTTAATGTGGGGGGTATTGTATTTTTTTTTACAGGTGAAAGAGCTGATTACTTTGGGGCAATGCCTCGCAAAAGGCCCTTTTAAGGGCTATTTGTAATTTAGTATAGGGTATGGAATTTTATTATTTTGGGGGGCTTTTTATTTTATTAGGGGGATTAGATTAGGTGTAATAAGTTTAAAATTCTTGTAATTCTTTTTTTATTTTCTGTAATTTAGTGGGGGTTTTTTTTTCGTAATTTAGTTTATTTAATTTAATTGTAATTAATTGTAGGTAGTTTAGGTAATTAGTTTAATTATAGTGTAGTGTTAGGTGTAATTGTAACTTAGGTTAGGGTTTATTTTACAGGTACTTTTGTACTTATTTTAGCTAGGTAGTTATTAAATAGTTAATAACTTTTTAATAACTATTGTACCTAGTTAAAATAAATACAAACTTGCCTGTAAAATAAAAAATAACCCCTAAGATGGCTACAATGTAATTATTAATTATATTGTAGCTATCTTAGGGTTTATTTTATAGGTAAGTATTTAGTTTTAAATAGGATTAATTTATTTAATTGTATTAATTTAATTTAGTTTTATTTAAATTATATTTAAGTTAGGGGGGGTTAGGGTTAGATTTAGATTTAAGGGTTAATAACTAATATAGTAGCAGCAACGTTGGGGGCGGCAAATTAGGGGTTAATAAATGTAGGTAGGTGTTGGCGATGTTAGGGATGGCAGATTAGGGGTTAATAAAATTTAACTAGTGTTTGCGAGGCGGGAGTGCGGCGGTTTAGGGGTTAATACATTTATTAAAGTGGCGGCGAAGTCCGGTGGGCATATTAGGGGTTAAACATTTTAGTTAAGTGTTTGTGATGTGGGGGGGGGGGCTCGGTTTAGGGGTTAATAGGTAGTTTTTGGGTGTTAGTGTACTTTTTAGCACTTTAGTTAAGAGTTTTATGTTACGGCGTTAGCCCATAAAACTCTTAGCTACTGACTTTTAAATGCGGTAGGAGTCTTGCCAGGAGAGGGTCTACCGCTCACTTTTTCAGGCGATCGTAATACCGGCATTAGGAATATCCCATTAAAAAGATAGGATATGCAATTGACGTAAAGGGGATTTGCGGTAAGCTAAACTCGCAGGAAAAAAAGTGAGCGGTAGACCATCTCCTGCCTGACTTATAATACCAGCGGGCATTAAAAAGCAGCGTTGGGACCCCTCAACGCAGCTTTTTAAGGCTAACGCAAGACTCGTAATCTAGCCGTATATTTGCCAGAAAGTGGAGCTATGGACAATACTAGTGGAGTTTAAACCATTTCCTCTGAGGTAAATTCAATTATCAGAGAGTTCTGAGGTGACTGAGGATTTAAGCAGATGTACAGAAGATCTAAATTGCTTCCATATGCATGCTAGATAAGTAAACCTACCCCATCTCAACCCACGATGAGAAAAATCCTTTAAAGGGATATGAAACACAAACATTTTCTTTTGTGACTCCATTTTAAAAACATTTCCAATTTACTTCTATTATCAAATTTGCTTTGTTCCCATGATATTCTTTCTTGAAGAGATACCAAGGTAAAGAGTGCTATAATATTATCCTAGTCAACTGTAAATAAAGTTTTGTTTTGATACTAAGCACCAGCACACACACACATATATAATAAATATAGCATTAGGATAGTGTTCCCTCTAATTCAATAGAGTAGTGCCATTTCTTCTCTTTTTTTCTACAAAATACCATGGTAGAAATCTGGAGCACTACATGGCACAAAATAGTGCTGCCATCTAGTGCTCTTGTAAATGGAAAACATTATTGCTAAATTGTTGCCATATAGTGCTGCAGACATGGGCAGAGCTTATGTTACTGCTTTTAAAAAAATATATTCCAAAAGAACAAACAAAAATTGATAATAGAAGTAAATTAGAATGTTGTTAATAATCCCATGCTCTATCTGAATTATGAAAAAAAAAGGGTTTATATCCCTCTTAAAGAAAAATCCAAGGGCCTAAAACTACATAAACACCAATTCTCCAAATATTTTTCCTTACTTTACAGAGGTTTTATAATAGTTCTATATAGTCTGAAAAATTGAGTTTTATAGAACATTTGTTTAGCTCATTACATGAAAGTAAGGTTTATAATATAACTTAGATTACAAAATCTTCAGGTTTACTCAAAGTAGGTGATGCACAAATGAATACACCCCACAAACAAAAACTACTACATCTAGTATTTTGTATGACCTCCATGATTTGCAAGGACAGCACCAAGTCTTCTAAGCATGAAATGAACAAGTTGGCGACATATTGCAATGTCTATCTTTTTGCATTCTTCAAGAACAACCTCTTTTAGAGCCTGGATGCTGGTTGAGAGTGATGCTTAACTTGTCTCTTCAGAATTCCCCATAAGTGTGCAATTTGGTTCAGATCAGGAGACATATTTGGCCACTGCATCACTTTCACCCTGTTCTTCTTCAGAAATGCAACAGTGGCCTTAGATGTGTGTTTTGGATCATTGTCATGTTGGAAAACTGTACGACGACCAAGGGCACAGAGTGATGGTAGCATCTTCTCTTTCAAAATAGAGCAGTACATTTGTGAATTCATGATACCATCAATGAAATGCAGCTCCCCTACACCAGCAGCACTCATGCAGCCCCACAGAAGAACACTGCCACCATTATGTTTCACAGTAGGCACCATGCATTTTTCATTGTAGGTGAGAACAAAAAGAAAGCGCCTCATGGTGTGGATAATTCAAAACATTTAAATGGCACAATGGCGAGTACCAAGTGGAAAGGTACTCACAAGCAAAGTGGCACTCTTATTACAAGAAGTGCAAGTGGGCAGGCTGACGTTTTCAGCAGTCAGTACGCTGGAAGTTGGATGTGGTTTCATCTGCAACAGGCCCGGCTGTCAGCTCTCCGCATATGGAGCATAGGCTCCCTCTGTCTGAAGATATTCTTATTGGCAACAATTCTGGCTGTCCGCTCTCCACAATAGGAGCATAAGCTCTCTCGGTCTGAAAGTGGCTTGCAAGGAATAGTTCCAATATGTGGACAGAGATCAAATAGCTCCGTGAAAGACTCAAAACAGTTCTTGGGATGTAACACTCGAGGGATAATACCCACAGTGAAAAAAAACTACCTTTTTTGGTATTAGAAAAGATGACTAAAAGCAGCTGTATAAAAATGTATAAAATCGTGTTTATTGAGCTTAAAACGCATTTCTCGGCCATAAGCTCATGACCGTTTCATCAGGTTAATTACAAACAAAAGGATACAAAACCTGTAATTGGTCAAAGCATGAGCGAATGGTAACATTTGTAATAAAGTTGATACATCGTAGCATGTCAGGTACCTAACAATTGGGACATAACAGCATCACGTTAAAAAACAAGAGGGAAGAAAGTTTTGATAATATGTTAGTACCAAAAGTTTTTAATATAGAAAATATGAACCCAAAAAAGGACATATAAATATCTAATAATTTAAAAATATGTGTTTTGTTAAAAAATGTATGAAAATATATATATAATGGTTAATCGCTAACTAATAGAAAAACATAATTTATGCTTACCTGATAAATTTATTTCTCTTGTGGTGTATCCAGTCCACGGATCATCCATTACTTGTGGGATATTCTCATTCCCAACAGGAAGTTGCAAGAGGACACCCACAGCAGAGCTGTCTATATAGCTCCTCCCCTCACTGCCATATCCAGTCATTCGACCGAAAACAAGCAGAGAAAGGAGAAACCACAGGGTGCAGTGGTGACTCTAGTTTAAAATTAAAAAATACCTGCCTTAAAATGACAGGGCGGGCCGTGGACTGGATACACCACAAGAGAAATACATTTATCAGGTAAGCATAAATGATGTTTTCTCTTGTAAGGTGTATCCAGTCCATGGATCATCCATTACTTGTGGGATATTCTCATTCCCAACAGGAAGTTGCAAGAGGACACCCACAGCAGAGCTGTCTATATAGCTCCTCCCCTCACTGCCATATCCAGTCATTCGACCGAAAACAAGCAGAGAAAGGAGAAACCACAGGGTGCAGTGGTGACTGTAGTTTAAAATTAAAAAATACCTGCCTTAAAATGACAGGGCGGGCCGTGGACTGGATACACCCCAAGAGAAATAAATTTATCAGGTAAGCATAAATGATGTTTTCTCTTGTAAGGTGTATCCAGTCCACGGATCATCCATTACTTGTGGGATACCAATACCAAAGCTAAAGTACACGGATGAAGGGAGGGACAAGGCAGGTACTTAAACGGAAGGTACCACTGCCTGTAAAACCTTTCTCCCAAAAATAGCCTCGGAAGAAGCAAAAGTATCAAATTTGTAGAATTTTGAAAAAGTATGAAGCGAAGACCAAGTCGCCGCCTTGCAAATCTGTTCAACAGAAGCCTCATTTTTAAAGGCCCATGTGGAAGCCACAGCTCTAGTAGAATGAGCTGTAATCCTTTCTGGAGGCTGCTGGCCAGCAGTCTCATAGGCTAAGCGGATTATGCTTCTTAGCCAAAAAGAAAGAGGTTGCCGAAGCCTTTTGACCTCTCCTCTGTCCAGAGTAGACAACAAACAAAGCAGATGTTTGACGAAAATCTTTAGTAGCTTGTAAGTAAAACTTTAAAGCACGAACCACGTCCAGATTGTGTAATAGACGCTCCTTCTTTGAAGAAGGATTAGGACACAAAGACGGAACAACAGTCTCTTGATTGATATTCTTATTAGATACCACCTTAGGTAAAAACCCAGGTTTGGTACGCAGAACTACCTTATCTGCATGGAAGATCAGATAAGGAGAATCACATTGTAAGGCAGATAACTCGGAAACTCTACGAGCCGAGGAAATAGCTACCAAAAAAAGAACTTTCCAAGATAAAAGTTTGATATCTATGGAATGAAGAGGTTCAAACGGAACCCCCTGAAGAACTTTAAGAACCAAATTTAAGCTCCAAGGTGGAGCAACATGTTTAAACACAGGCTTGATTCTAACTAAAGCCTGAAAAAATGCCTGAACGTCTGGGACATCAGCCAGATGCTTGTGCAAAAGAATAGATAGCGCAGAAATATGTCCCTTTAAGGAACTAGCTGACAATTCTTTCTCCAATCCTTCTTGGAGAAAAGATAATATCCTGGGAATCCTGACCTTACTCCATGAGTAGCCCTTAGATTCACACCAATAAAGATATTTACACCATATTTTATGATAGATTTTCCTGGTGACAGGCTTCCGTGCCTGAATTAAGGTATCAATGACTGACTCGGAGAAACCACGCTTTGATAAAATCAAGCGTTCAATCTCCAGGCAGTCAGCCTCAGAGAAATTAGATTTGGATGGTTGAAAGGACCTTGAAGTAGAAGGTCCTGTCTCAGCGGCAGAATCCATGGTGGAAAGGATAACATGTCCACCAGATCTGCATACCAAGTCCTGCGTGGCCACGCAGGCGCTATCAAGATCACCGATGCTCTCTCCTGCTTGATTTTGGCAATCAGACGAGGGAGCAGAGGAAACGGTGGAAATACATAAGCCAGGTTGAAGGACCAAGGCGCTGCTAGAGCATCTAGCAGTGTTGCCTTGGGTTCCCTGGACCTGGATCCGTAACAAGGAAGCTTGGCGTTCTGGCGAGACGCCATGAGATCCAGTTCTGGTTCGCCCCAACGAAGAACCAATTGTGCAAACACCTCCGGATGGAGTTCCCACTCCCCCGGATGAAAAGTCTGTTGACTTAGAAAATCCGCCTCCCAGTTCTCTATACCTGGGATATGGATAGCTGATAGGTGGCAAGAGTGAATCTCTGCCCAGCGAATTATCTTTGAGACTTCTAACATCGCTAGGGAACTCCTTGTTCCCCCTTGATGGTTGATGTAAGCCAAAGTCGTGATGTTGTCCGACTGAAATCTGATGAACCGCATTGTCGCTAGATGAGGCCAAGCCTGAAGAGCATTGAATATCGCTCTTAGTTCCAGAATGTTTATTGGAAGGAGTGACTCCTCCTGAGTCCACGATCCCTGAGCCTTCAGGGAGTTCCAGACTGCACCCCAACCTAGAAGGCTGGCATCTGTCGTTACAATTGTCCAATCTGGCCTGCGAAAGGTCGTACCTTTGGACAGATGGACCTGAGATAGCCACCAGAGAAGAGAATCCCTGGTCTCTTGGTCCAGATTCAGTAAAGGGGACAAATCTGTGTAATCCCCATTCCACTGACTGAGCATGCATAGTTGCAGCGGTCTGAGATGTAGGCGTGCAAACGGCACTATGTCCATTGCCGCTACCATTAAGCCGATTACTTCCATGCACTGAGCCACCGAAGGGCGAGGAATGGAATAAAGAACACGGCAGGAATTTAGAAGTTTTGATAACCTGGACTCCGTCAGGTAAATTTTCATTTCTACAGAATCTATCAGAGTCCCTAGGAAGGAAACTCTTGTGAGGGGGAATAGAGAACTCTTTTTCTCGTTCACCTTCCACCCATGCGACCTCAGAAATGGCAACACTATGTCTGTATGAGACTTGGCAATTTGGAAGTTTGACGCCTGAATCAGGATGTCGTCTAAATAAGGGGCCACTTCTATGCCCCGTGGCCTTAGGACCGCCAGAAGCGACCCCAGAACCTTCGTAAAAATTCTTGGGGCTGTAGCTAACCCAAGGGAAGAGCTACAAACTGGTAGTGCCTGTCTAGGAAGGCAAACCT
>NC_069504.1:436532531-436665031 GCF_027579735.1 Bombina bombina | reverse complement strand
TTAGTACTATTGTTATCAGTTTAATACCTGTTACTCCCCCTATCGGGGGAGGTGTATATGGCATGGATTTTAGGAACCGGGAGATGGAAAAAGATGCTTGGTCGGTCCTCCTACTTCAAATTTGGGGCACTGCGTGTGCAATCGTGGCCGGACTTTTAGCCGACGGACATTTGGCTGAAACACAAGTGGCTGTCACAAAACCGTCCGGCCACGAGATAGATAGATTTGATAGATAGATACATAGATTACATAGATCAATAGATGCAATATACATTTGATAGATACGATAGTTAGATTTGATAGATATATAATTTCACACAGACAGAGAATTACAAGACGTGCGGTCTGGGACCCATGGTAAGGTTACTTCCTTTTGCACAATCGAGTACAGGTTGGGGATTGCCTTTTGTGCAAAGAAATTTCGGCCGGGTACCTTCCACTGCGGTGTCCCCTATCCGGGGATGTGTATATGGCATGGATTTTAGGAACCGGGAGATGGAAAAAGATGCTTGGTCGGTCCTCCGACTTCAAATTTGGGGGACTGCGCGTGCAATCTAATGTGCCACCAGATAGGAGTGGTGTGTTAAGTAGTACTATTCCTATCAGTTTAATCCTGTTAAGTGTCTTTTTTTTTGTTTTGTTTTTGAAGCCACAGTGCAGCACCAGAGGCCAGAGAAATTTGGCATGTACACATGCCTGAAAAATTAGGTATTGTTGCAGCCGCTGCTGTAGCAGCAGCCAGAAAAATTGATGTTTGTTTCCCAGTCAGAAAGTGCCCTAAAACATTGCGGCTTGAACCCTAGTCGGTGGCGGATAAGTCACGCAAGTCATCCGGCATTTGAAGATAAAATACAGCAGCTTGTGGACCATTTTTAGCCCAAGGCAGCTCATCTCATCAGGCCTTTTTTACTCGAATGTATCACCCAATGTCAGTCCCTTCGGGATCCATCCCTCATTCATCTTAATAAAGGTGAGGTACTCTAGACTTTTTTGACCTAGGCGACTTCTCTTCTCAGTGACAATACCTCCTGCTGCACTGAAGGTCTTTTCTGACAGGACACTTGAAGCGGGGCAGGCCAGAAGTTCTATCGCAAATTGGGATAGCTCAGGCCACAGGTCAAGCCTGCACACCCAGTAGTCAAGGGGTTCAACGCTCCTCAAAGTGTCGAGATCTACAGTTAAGGCGAGGTAGTCTGCTACCTGTCGGTCGAGTCGTTCTCTGAGGGTGGACCCCGAAGGGCTGTGGCGATGCATCGGAGTTAAAAAGCTCCGCATGTCCTCCATCAACACGTCTGGAAAGCGTCCTGTCCTTGCCGGCGTGGTTGTGGGAGTCGGAGGATTACTTTCAGCTCTTCCCCTGTTAGATTCACGTTGTGCTGTGACATCACCCTTATACGCTATGTAAAGCATACTTTTTAATTTATTTTGGAAATGCTGCAGCCTTTCCGACTTGTTGTAATTCGGTAACATTTCTGGCACTTTATGCTTATACCGGGGGTCTGGTAGCGTGGACACCCAGTACAGGTCGTTCTCCTTCAGCTTTTTTATATGAGGGTCCCTCAACAGGCATGACAGCATGAAAGACCCCATTTGCACAAGGTTGGATGCCGAGCTACTCATGTCCCGTTCCTCGTCCTCAGTGATGTCACTGAAGGTATCTTCTCCCCCCCAGCCACGTACAACGCCACGGGTACCAGATAGGTGACGAGCATCCTGGGATGCCTGTTGTGGTTGGTCTTCCTCCTCCTCCTCAAAGCCACATTCCTCCTCTGACTCCTCTTCCTCACAATCCTCTTCCAGCGTTGCCGCAGGTCCAGCAAGCGATGCTGATAAGGCTGTTTCTGGGGGTGATGGTGACCACAACTCTTCCTCTTCACGCTCATCTACGGCTTGATCCAGCACTCTTTGCAGGGCACGCTCCAGGAAGAAAACAAATGGTATGATGTCGCTGATGGTGCCTTCGGTGCGACTCACTAGGTTGGTCACCTCCTCAAAAGGACGCATGAGCCTATAGGCATTGCGCATGAGCGCCCAGTAACGTGGCAAAAAAATTCCCAGCTCCGCAGAAGCTGTCCTAGCACCCCGGTCATATAAATACTCGTTAACGGCTTTTTCTTGTTGGAGCAGGCGGTCGAACATTAGGAGTTTTGAATTCCAATGTGTCGGACTGTCGCATATCAAGCGCCTCACTGGCATGTTGTTTCGCCGCTGGATATCGGAAAAGTGCGCCATGGCCGTGTAGGAACGCCTCAAATGGCCGCACACCTTCCTGGCTAGCTTCAGGACATCCTGTAAGCCTGGGTACTTATGCACAAAGCGTTGTACGATCAGATTACACACATGTGCCATGCACGGCACATGGGTCAACTTGCCCAATTTCAATGCCGCCACCAAATTACTTCCGTTGTCAGAAACCACTTTGCCGATCTCCAGTTGGTGCGGAGTCAGCCACTGATCCACCTGTGCGTACAGGGCGGACAGGAGTGCTGGTCCGGTGTGACTCTCTGCTTTCAGGCAAGTCAACCCCAAGACAGCGTGACACTGCCGTATCCGGGATGTGGAATAGTACCTGCGGAGCTGGGGGGGTTGCCGTTGATGTGGAGCAAGACGCAGCAGCAGAAGAGGACTCAGCCGAGGAGGTTATGGAAGAGGATGGAGTAGGAGTAGAGGTGGTGGCAGCAGGCCTGACTGCAAGTTGTGGCAGTGTCACCAACTCCTCCTCTGCAGAGCCACGCATTCCATGCTTGGCAGCCGTCAGCAGGTTTACCCAATGCGCAGTGTAGGTGATATACCTGCCCTGACCATGCTTTGCAGACCAGCTATCAGTGGTCATATGGACCCTTGCCCCAACACTGTGTGCCAGACATGCCATTACTTCCTCTTGCACAATCGAGTACAGGTTGGGGATTGCCTTTTGTGAAAATAAATTTCGGCCAGGTACCTTCCACTGCGGTGTCCCAATAGCTACAAATTTTTTGAACGCCTCAGACTCCACCAGCTTGTATGGTAAAAGCTGGCGGGCTAAGAGTTCAGACAAGCCAGCTGTCAGACGCCGGGCAAGGGGGTGACTTTGTGACATTGGCTTCTTACGCTCAAACATGTACTTGACAGACACCTGACTGTGGGCAGATGAGCAGGAACTGCTCCGGAAGAGAGACGGAGTTTCGGATGGTTGAGAGGGGGCAAGGAGGACAGCAGTGGTTGACGTGGCTGAAGATGCTGGACCAGGAGGAGGATGGCGGCTTTGAGTTTGTGTGCTGCTTCTACTCATGTGTTGATCCCATAGGCGTTTGTGATGTGCGATCATGTGCCTTCGCAAAGCAGTTGTAACTAGGTTGGTGTTGCACTTCCCACGACTCAGTTTCTTTTGGCACAGG
Organism: Bombina bombina; assembly: GCF_027579735.1. Taxonomy (NCBI): domain Eukaryota; kingdom Metazoa; phylum Chordata; class Amphibia; order Anura; family Bombinatoridae; genus Bombina; species Bombina bombina. Next base: position 436,661,654 of record NC_069504.1, on the reverse strand, counting down.
TTGCAAATGGCATCACTGTTGTCAGAGGCAGACATACAAAAAAATGCCACACTGCTGAGCTCTGCGATGACGGCATTCTGGTGGTGGCAACAGCATGCGTTGATTGGCGTGCTGTCTGGCTGACCCCGGGTGCCGATGCATGCTGTCTGACTGTGCCACTAGCTCCTTGCGACGACCTCCCCCTGCTTCAAACTCGTCTCCTACTCCTCCTCTCTGTCTTCCCATCTGAACTTTCCCCCTTTTCTTCTCTTCTAGCGGGCACCCACGTGACATCCACGGACGCATCGTCATCATCAACCGCTTCGCTTGTATCTGACAAATCAACAAAGGAAGCAGCAGCGGGTACAACATCATCATCATCACTCCGTACGTCCATGTCTGTAACGCTCCCTGACTGAGACATATCACTGTTATCTACATCCTCTGTCAGTGATGGTTGCGCATCACTCATTTCTTCCAACTGATGTGTAAAACACTCCTCTGACACATCAAGTGAAGCGGCTGTGGTGCTAGTGTTGGTGGTGGCAGCAGGCGTGCGAGTGGTGGTAACTTGAGAGGTGCCCGAAGATAAGCTGGAGGAGGATGGTGCGTCAAGGTTCGGAGCGGAAGCTATAGAAGATTGGGTGTCCTGTGTTAAAAAGTCAACTATGTCTTCCTCAGAACTTTTCGAGTTCATGGGACGTGGCCTTTAAACACTGGGCATTATTCTACGGCCAAAGGGAATCACAGCACCATGACGGCACCTGCGGGGTGGCCTTCCTCTGCCTGTCATTTTTTTTAAATGTACACTTACACTACTATTAAACTATATATGAGTGGTGGCACTGGGCAAGTGGGCACAGTATACGCTGTGAGCCTGACACAAAAAAGCAGACTGATGTTTCACAGTCCAAAAAGTTTTTATTTTTTTCAATGTACACTTACATTACTACAAGATATGAGTGGTGCCACTGGGCAAGTGGGCACAGTATACGCTGTGAGCCTGGCACACACACTGGCAGGCAGGCAACTGCAATTAGATTACACTAGCAGACTGTTTCACAGTCAACAATTTTTTTTTTTAATTATTTACACTACTGTTACACCAGATATGAGTGGTGGCACTGGGCAAGTGGGCCGGGCACACATGTTGGCAGGCAAGCAAATGCAATTAGAATTACACTAGCAGACTGATGTTTCACAGTCAAAAAAGTTTTTTTTTTTAAATTTACACTATTGTTACAACAGATATGAGTGGTGGCACTAGTTGGCAAGTGGGCCTGGCACACACACTGGCAGGCAGGCAACTGCAATTAGATTACACTAGCAGACTGATGTTTCACAGTCAAAAAAGTTTTTTTTTTTTAAAAATGTACACTACTGTTACAACAGATATGAGTGGTGGCACTAGTTGGCAGGTGGGACTGGCACACACGCTGGCAGGCAGGCAACTGCAATTAGATTACACTAGCAGACTGATGTTTCACAGTCAACAAAGTTTTTTTAAAAAAATTTACACTACTGTTACAACAGATATGAGTGGTGGCACTAGTTGGCAAGTGGGCCTGGCACACACGCTGGCAGGCAGGCAACTGCAATTAGATTACACTAGCAGACTGATGTTTCATAGTCAAAATTACACAGGCAAAAAAAAAAAATGACTGATGTTCTAGCCCTAAAAAGGGCTTTTTGGGGTGCTGTCCTTACAGCAGAAATCAGATGAGTCATTCAGGACTGTAGTGAACACTGAATACACTAGCCTAGCTATCAATTTCCCTATAAAATCAGCAGCAGCTACACTATCCCTCCTCTCACTAAGAATGCAGGATCAGAATTAATCTAAAATGGCTGCTGTACAGGAGCTGGGAGGGTCTGGGAGGGAGTGCCTGCTGCTGAGTGGGTGGAACGTGTCTGCAGACTGTGAGATACAGGGTCAAAGTTTACTCAATGATGACGAATAGGGGGCGGATCGAACATCGCATATGTTCGCCCACCGCGGTGAACGCGAACAAGCTATGTTCGCCGGGAACTATTCGCCGACGAACTATTCGCGACATCACTATAAACCATTAGCAGGAATTTTAAGAACAAAAATCAAAGTGTATATATAAAGAAATTTCCATGCATATAGATACACGCATAGAAATTTCCATATATATATATATATATAATGTATACTGTTATAGACTTTCATGAGGCCCAGGTTGCTCTAGGATAATTTATTTTAATGGTATTAGACAATAATTTTTTGGACAAAGGATAACGTTCCAAAACGACTAGGTGTAGAGAAGAATAGGAAATGTTAGTTGAAGGCTGCCAGATCTAAATTGGAATTGAGACCAAATGGAAACAAGGTGTTCAATCAGTGAATCCAAAAGGTCTCACGTTGTCTAAGTTTAATTAGTCTATTGTAGTCTGTAGCAGGGGGAATATGATCTATAGGATAGAATTTAAAGATGTTTGGATTATACCCTCATGTTTAGTGAGGCAGTGTTCTGGTACACTATGTTTAATCTTATTCTTCTTGCAGTTTTTGCAATTTCGCCAATGTTCTCCCCAACGTACCCTGGCTTTTCTAGAGGTGTGGCCTACGTACTGGACCCCACAAATACATTCCAGAACATAGACCACAAAGCTAGAGTTACAGTTGAAAAATCTAGAAATTTCGAAGGTCTCCCCACTAGCAAACGATTTGAAAATATTCTTGCCTGAAGTTATGTATTTGCAAGTATTGCATCTTTTTTGACCACATTTGAATACTCCTGGATGTCTTAAAAAAGAGGAGGAAAAAGACTTAGCTTTCTTGATTTTAGAATTAGGATTTGAATTCTTATGTTTAACTATTTTGCTTGGTGCTAATTTTCCCCTAAGTGTTGGGGCTCTTGTATATACAATTTTGGGGTGTTCCCCTAATATAGATTTCAAAATAGGATCCCTGCGAACAATATGCCAGTGTTTGTTTAAAGTTTTATGAATTTGTTTATAATTACTATTGAATTGGGTGATGAACATTGGATCAGTGGACATCTGATGGTTTCTATTTTTATTTTTGTTTATTTTGTTTTTTTCTAAAAGGGTGTTTCTATCTAAGAGTCTTGCTTTATCTAGACATTGATCTAATAGTTTTTTTGGATAACCTTTCTCAACAAATCTCTCATATATAATGAGGCATTGTTCGTTGAAAGTATCAAGATTAGAGCAATTGCGTCTGATTCTTTCAAATTGGCTATATGGTATATTCATCAGCCAGCTTCTGTGGTGGTCGCTATTATAGTTTAAATAGCTATTGCTATCGACTTTTTTAAAAAATGTTTTAGAACATAGATTTCCTTCATCATCCCAACTTACACAGAGATCCAAAAAGTCTATTGATTTGTCTTGTATATTCCCTGTAAATGATATACCCATTTCATTCTGATTAATAAAGGAAACAAAAGAGAGTGCTGATGAATGGTCACCCCTCCAAAGAAAGATGAGATCATCTATGTAACGGCCATAGAACACCAGACTCGCCCCAGCTGAGAAATTGTAGATGTAGGTTTCCTCAAAGATGCCCATAAACAAATTGGCAAAACTGGGAGCGAATCTGGTGCCCATGGCCGTTCCTTTAATCTGTAAATAAAAAACATCCTGGTACAGGAAATAATTATGTTTTAAAATGTATTCAATACACTCTAAGACAAAATGCTTTTGAATGTCTGGCATATAATGATCTCTATTTAAAAAAAGTGAAATGGTTTGTAGACCTTGTTGGTGAGCAATATTGGAGTAAAGAGCGCTAATGTCACAGGTGATCCAAATGAGATCCCCTGTATTAACAAAATTTCTGAGTTTGTTTAATAAATCTGTACTGTCTCTAATATATGATGGCAAGCCTAAAACATATTTTTGTAAGAGGAGATCGACGTAAAAAGATAAATTAAATGTAAGATTGATAATTCCTGCGATAATCGGATGACCAGGAGGATTACTAAGACTCTTATGATAGTAGTGTGCTATACTGGGGTTATTAACTTGAAGTGATAGTAGTGTGCTATACTGGGGTTATTAACTTTAAGGAAGATTTTTTCATCTTTATTAAGTATCTTAAGGTCCACTCCTTTTTCAATTAAACTGTGGTATGTTTTAAGATAGTCGTGTGTGGGGTTTTGTAAGATTTTGAATTATAATCCCCCTCCCTTATCTGCATCATGTATGATGATGTTGGGATTATTAGTGAGGGAGTGGATTGCTTGTTTTTCATAAAATTTCTTATAGAAATTCTTTTTCAATGTCTTGGTCTTTATTTTTTCTAAGTCCTCTAATCCCAAATTTTGGAAAATTTCAATGTATTGATTGGATCCAGATGGGGGTGAAAAAGAAGATTTTACTTTGACATTAGTGTGTATCATGCCTTCATAGAGATGTGTGGTAAGATTATCTATCAAACTGTATACAGTGGATGTGTTGTTCTCGTGGTTTATGGTGTCTGTAAGAATACATAAGGTATTTTCTTCCCAAAGGTTTTGTTTCTAAAGATTTTTTAGTGCAAAGTATTTTTGCAAAGCTAGTTTCCTAGTGAAGCGATTGAGATCTACAAACAGGTTAAACATGTTGTGTGGATTGGGTGGACAAAACGAAAGGCCTTTGTTCAAAATTATTTTTTCATTAGGGGTCAAGGTATATGAAGATAAATTAAAAATACCCTTTTCTAATCTTTGTAAATTCTTTTCCTTGGCAGTAAGGCCTCTGCCTCTTGAGCCTCTAGGTCTATATGAAATGGTCTATTTTTGGGGTTCTGTTCTTCTAGAGGGATCCTGCAATGTTGTGGAGCAGTCTCTAAAAAAGAAGATGAAGATGTGGAGTTCGGTCTGATAGATCGTTCAGGGAATACATTATCTTCAGATACAGAGGAGAGTGGAAGATAGTGATTAGGATGATGGAAAGTATTGTATGTGGTTTTGGAATAACAATAATAATAATACAAAAATAACATAACAATAATAAAAATTATGTACAAAGTGAAAAATGGACAACTGTCCGCCACAAATCTAGATACACACATCATGAAAATAATCAACAACCGAATAGAAACCAACACATAGAACCAACTAGATACCATTATACAAGGCAACATTATCAATATAGGAATAATCAGCATAATGATTACACACCATGGAACAGACACCAACATAATAATCATTACAAAGAATATCAATACAACCATGACAGTTTTAATAGGGATTTTAACATCCCCAAACCTAGAAATTACTACCATAATGATTACAGATCAAGCAATTATGATCAATCTGAACGAAGAGCCCACTATCATTTGGATCCTAGACCACATCACCATACTCAACATTCATCAGATGGTGAGCCACATTCCAAAACCACATACAATACTTTCCAACACCCTAATCGCTATTTTCCACTCTCCTTGGTATCTGAAGATAATGTATTCCCTGAACGATCTATCAGACCGAACTCCACATCTTCATCTTCTTTTTTAGAGACTGCTCCACAACATTGCATGATCCCTGTAGAAGAACAGAACCCCAAAAAAAGACCATTTCATATAGACCTAGAGGCTCAAGAGGCAGAGGCCTTACCGCCAAGGAAAATAAATTACAAAGATTAGAAAAGGGTATTTTTAATTTATCTTCACATACCTTGACCCCTAATGAAAAAAAGTTTTGAACAAAGGCCTCTCATTTTGTCCACCCAATCCACACAACAAGTTTAACCTGTTTGTAGATCTCAATCGCTTCACTAGGAAACTAGCTTTGCAAAAATACTTTGCACAAAAAAATCTTAAAAAACAAAACCTTTGGGAAGAAAATATCTTATGTATTCTTACAGACACCATGAACCACGAGAACAACATATCCACTCTATACAGTTCGATAGATAATCTTACCCCACATCTCTATGAAGGCATGATACACACTAATGTCAAAGTAAAATAATATTTTTCACCCCCATTTGGAGCCAATCAATACATTGAAATTTTCCAAAATTTGGTATTAGAGGACTTAGAAAAAATAAAGACCAAGACATTGAAAAAGAATTTCTATAAGAAATTTTATGAAAAACAAGCAATCCACTCCCTCACTAATAATCCCAACATCATCCTACGTGATGCAGATAAGGGAGGGGGGATTATAATTCAAAATCTTACAGATTATCTTGCAGAAGCAGACAGAATTCTAAAAGACACCAATTATTATAAAGTCTTAATACAAAACCCCACAAACGACTATCTTAAAACATACCACAGTTTAATTGAAAAAGGAGTGGACCTTAAGATACTTAATAAAGATGAAAAAATCTTCCATAAAGTTAATAACCCCAGTATAGCACACTACTATCACTTACCAAAAACTCAGAGTCTTACTAATCCTCCTGGTCGTCTGATTATCGCAGGAATCGACAATCTTACATCTAATTTATCTTATTACTTCAATCTCCTCTTACAAAAATATGTTTTAGGTTTGCCATCATATATTAGAGACAGTACAGATTTATTAAACAAACTCAGAAATTTTGTTAATACAGGGGATCTCATTTGGATCACCTGTGATGTTAGCGCTCTTTACTCCAATATTGCTCACCAACTAGGTCTACAAGCCATTTCACTTTTCTTAAATAGAGATCATTATATGCCAGACATTCAAAAGGATTTTGTCTTAGAGTGTATTGAATACATTTTGAAACATAATTATTTCCTGTACCAGGATGTTTTTTATTTACAGATTAAAGGAACGGCCATGGGTACTAGATTCACTCCCAGTTTTGCCAATTTGTTTATGGGCATCTTTGAGGAAACCTACATCTACAATTCCACAGCTGGGGCGAGTCTGGTGTTCTATGGCCGTTACATAGATGATCTCATCTTTCTTTGGAGGGGCAACCATTCATCAGCACTCTCTTTTGTTTCCTTTATTAATCAGAATGAAATGGGTATATCATTTGCAGCGAATATACAAGACAAATCAATAGACTTTTTGGATCTCTCTTTAAGTTGGGATGATGAAGGAAATCTATGTTCTAAAACATTTTTTAAAAAAGTCGATAGCAATAGCTATTTAAACTATAATAGCAACCACCACAGAAGCTGGCTGATGAATATACCATATAGCCAATTTGAAAGAATCAGACGCAATTGCTCTAATCTTGATACTTTTGACGAACAATGCCTCATTATATATGAGAGATTTGTTGAGAAAGGTTATCCAAAAAAACTATTAGATCAATGTCTAGATAAAGCAAGACTCTTAGATAGAAACACCCTTTTAGAAAAAAACAAAATAAACAAAAATAGAAACCATCAGATGTCCACTGATCCAATGTTCATCACCCAATACAATAGTAATTATAAACAAATTTATAAATCTTTAAACAAACACTGGCATATTGTACGCAGGGATCCTATTTTGAAATCTATATTAGGGGAACACCCCAAAATTGTATTTACAAGAGCCCCAACACTTAGGGGAAAATTAGCACCTAGTAAAATAGTTAAACATAAGAATTCAAATCCTAATTCTAAAATCAAGAAAGCTGTCTTTTTCCTCCTCTTTTTTAAGACATCCAGGAGTATTCAAATGTGGTCAAAAAAGATGCAATATTTGCAAATACATAACTTCAGGCAAGAAAATTTTCAAATCGTTTTCTAGTGGGGAGACCTTCGAAATTTCTAGATTTTTCAACTGTAACTCTAGCTTTGTGGTCTATGTTCTGGAATGTATTTGTGGGGTCCAGTACGTAGGCCGCACCTCTAGAAAAGCCAGGGTACGTTGGGGAGAACATTGGCGAAATTGCAAAAACTGCAAGAAGAATGAGATTAAACATAGTGTACCAGAACACTGCCTCACTAAACATGAGGGTAATCCAAACATCTTTAAATTCTATCCTATAGATCATATTCCCCCTTCTACAGACTACAATAGACTAATTAAACTTAGACAACGTGAGACCTTTTGGATTCACAAATTGAACACCTTTTTTCCATCTGGTCTCAATTCCAATTTAGATCTGGCAGCCTTCAACTAACATTTCCTATTCTTCTCTACACATACAAGGCAGCATTATCAATATAGGAATAATCAGCATAATGATTACAAACCATGGAACAGACACCAACATAATAATCATTAAAAAGAATATCAATACAACCATGACAGTTCCAATAGGGATTTTAACATCCCCAAAACTAGAAATTACTACCATAATAATTACAGATCAAGTAATTATGATCAATCTGAACGAATAGCCCACTATCATTTGGATCCTAGACCACATCACCATACTCAACATTCATCAGATGGTGAGCCACATTCCAAAACCACATACAATACTTTCCAACACCCTAATCGCTATCTTCCACTCTCCTCGGTATCTGAAGATAATGTATTCCCTGAACGATCTATCAGACGGAACTCCACATCTTCATCTTCTTTTTTAGAGACTGCTCCACAACATTGCATGATCCCTCTAGAAGAACAGAACCCCAAAAAAAGACCATTTAATATAGACCTAGAGGCTCAAGAGTCAGAGGCCTTACCGCCAAGGAAAATAAATTACAAAGATTAGAAAAGGGTATTTTTAATTTATCTTCACATACCTTGACCCCTAATGAAAAAAGAATTTTGAACAAAGGCCTCTCGTTTGGCCACCCAATCCACACAACAGGTTTAACCTGTTTGTAGATCTCAATCGCTTCACTAGGAAACTAACTTTGCAAAAATAATTTGCACAAAAAAATCTTAAAAAACAAAACCTTTGGGAAGAAAATACCTTATGTATTCTTACAGACACCATGAACCACGAGAACAACACATCCACTATATACAGTTTGATAGATAATCTTACCACACATTTCTATGAAGGCATGATACACACTAATGTCAAAGTAAAATCTTCTTTTTCACCCCCATCTGGATCCAATCAATACATTGAAATTTTCCAAAATTCGGTATTAGAGGGCTTAAAAAAAATAAAGACCAAGACATTGAAAAAGAATTTCTATAAGAAATTTTATGAAAAACAAGCAATCCAGGGGCGGAGTCTAGTCACGGAGCTGCATGGCAGCATAAAGTTAGAGCTCCTAGGCCTGGAATTCTTGGAGGGCTGCATACAACATGCTACTGTGGCTTAAAAACTTCAACTTAGATGCGATGATGGTCTGAGTAATTAGGTCACTTGGAGGGATACCACCGGATCCCATACCTGCAGATGACCGGCAAGTGAAAAGTTTTTTTCTTTCTACTGGGGCCTCCTCACTGACATCAGCACTCCACGTGGCCACTGCACACAAGCTTCACAGTTCCCTCAGTGAGCGACACAGACAGGGACTATTACGGGGACACCTAGAACATTGCTCTGCACTACAGGCAAGTGTCAATATACATTAAACAATTCAGCTAACAGTAACGCTCACCAATCACCCGGTACACCGGGACAACAGAGGCACATATAAACTAGGCGAGCAGCAGGTGCGGTCCACACACTATACCTCCCTATCCTCAAGGCACCACAGTACGGAGGATACCGCAAAAGCAGATTAGGACTTTGACATATATACTTGCCTGGTCATATAGAAGGCCTCGCAGCAGTAAGAAGTTGAGACTGCTAATAGGGAGCATAAGACAGCCTCTTTCCTTGTCCCTAGCAAACCCACATACGCAGATATTAACATCCCTTCAACAGGGACAAACCCTTATGGTCCCTGATACATATAATTTGTCAAGCAAGAAAAGGTACTTTTTACATTGATATGCCTCAAAAGAAAGGCAAAAAAATGGAAAAGGGAACTAATAACAAAACGATGGAGCAATATCTGAAACCTATTGAACACACTATATCCTCACAGCCTGATGCACCAGAGGACAGACAGACCACATTAACAGCTCAGGAACCCACGATGGATTTATTACCAACAGGTTATGTCACTAAAGCTGATTTGAGCTTACTATCCTCTAAGGAAGATATAAAGGTGGCAATGCACGAGGTTAGAACTCTATATAAGTCCTTCATAAGGACATATCTACCCTTAAAGGTAGAGTCACAACAGTAGAAGAGCAAAGTTCCATGGTTTCAGCTGGACTTAAGCAACTCACCAATAAGGTCATAGCACAAGAGGACTCTATTGAAGCACTGCATGAGAAAATAGAGGACTTAGAAAAACGCAGCCGCCGTAACAACTTGCAGATCAGGGGGACACCAGAGTCCATAGCCCACACTGCGATTATGGGATATTTACAAGACCTTTTCCAGACCATTAGGGGGACGCCTGGGGCCCCTGATGTCCTTATTGAAAGAGCCCACAGAGCACTCAGGGCCAAGCCCCCACCCAAGGCACTCCCTAGGGACATCATTGTAAAATTACTCCACTTCCCTGACAAGGAAGACAAGAGCAAAACAGCCAGTCCACCATGCAGGGATTAACATACAAATATTCAGCGATATTAGCCCCACTACCCTGCAAAAACGCAGGTCACTCTCATTCCTTACATCTGTTCTGCAGGCGCATAAAATACCCTACAGATGGGGATTCCCTGTTTCTATAGTAGCCACTAGGGACAATAAGACTGATATTTAAAACTAAAGATTACCTTGTTCGGTTCTGCTCACAACTCTCCATCGAAGTACCAACTCCCCCACAGATGGCTGAAGAGGCAACACATAGTGCACAAGAAGGGACACGAGAAGAGGATGGCCCATCCACACAAGCTGCAATCTCGCATACAGAGACAGGGGACTGAAACGGATTAGAAAACATGGATCCCCTCAATATCGTTAATGGCTGCTTCCTGGAGGCTCGCAGCTCTGCTCTGGAGGCGCAAGTATTTTGGTAATATAAACTCTGATTTGTTTGTTTAGTTGTCACAAACCAGTCCTAGAGATAACAAGCACAGGAATAATGTTGCTTCCTCACAGAACTTGTCCGTTTAAGGTAACATAGCCTAGTTTTGGCTACTACTCAAAAGAAAGGCCAAATATGAGACCAGATATAACTTTGTTAAAAATATTGTTATCTTAGTTATTTTTCCATGTTGTTTTCCTTTGTGATAGGCTTATCCCTAAGACATTAGCATAGGAACAATGTTGCTCCTTCTCGCAATCTATCCATTAATTGCAGAGAATCTAAGAAAAAGGGCTAAAAAAAAAAAATTATGGACGGTATACGGTAACATAGCCCGGTTTTTTCTACTCTTCAAAGAAAGGACAAACTTGAGAACAGTTATACTTTAGTTGAAAATATGGTCTTCTCATTTACCTTGAATGTTGTTTCAATTGTTTTATTGTACCTTTATTGTGCTAGGATATGTATAATACTGCGAGTAGAGCGCTTATAGTCAACGCTCTTCCCTCCACTTGAGACATTTTAACGGGAACCCAGGAAGCATGTAAACCTTTTATCTTTATTCACACACATACAATCACCAGAAATCACCAGCACCACACCATCATCGCATACAGAAAATACAGCATACATATAGCACACATATCTGATGATAGACCTCATGCCTTAGTTAAGTTAAGTAAAGCGTTGCAAATTACTATAAGGCCACAGCGCAAAGCCACATATTCCACAAAAACTTAAATTCATAAATGGCGGCCCTCCACTTTTGCCAGGACACATCCCCACTAGTGTACTAACTCCTTATTGTACACTCCTACAAGGAGATTTTCTATTTCTCATTTGCATTTCTACTCTCCTAGATCCTTTAACTGATAGGTAGACCAGATTGTCAACCTAAGGCCCACGTCAACAGCTCCAAGTTACTTGGTCTAGAGGCTACCTATATCTTTTCTCTCTCTTACCTACTACTTATCTTCTTTCATATCCTTTTTCCCCTTAAGTCTCCCTCCCCCCCCCCCCCCTTATATAAAAAAAAAAATTCTCTAACAATGCAAACCCCACATTCCCGTAGATGGGACCACACTCTGATGACAATTAAAGCACATGGACTGAATAGCCCCGGAAAACGCTCTGTAGCGATACGAGAATTCTCTAAGCTTCATAGCTCAATGGTCTTCTTACAGGAGACACATTTTCAAAGAGGGAGGGAACCTAGATGGCTAACCCAGAAATACCCTGTTGCTTTTTTGCATCAGGCCCTCAAAAGAAGAATGGAGTAGGCATCTTGATGCACAACTCAATAGACTTTCAATTATCATCAACACACAAAGACTCAGATGGCAGGTACTTACTTTTAGTGGGCCTCCTTTTTGGAAGGCCAATTACACTTCTAAATGTGTATGCACCCAATACGCAGCAGCATCACTTTTTTAGAAAAATATCTGGGTTACTCCTAGATCATGCAAAAGGCGTAGTGCTGCTGGGCGGTGATTTTAAAGTCCCATTGCAACCAACACTAGATACATCTAACTCAGGATCCAGTATCCCCAAAATGATATTGAAATCGATTAAAACATCATTATCAAGCTTAAACCTCCATGACATATGGAGAACACACCATCCAACGGGGAGGGATTACACTTATCTTTCATAAATATTCTCGTATCGACTACTGGTTCACAGACTCATTTAGTCTCTCAATAATACACTCATGCCATATAGGTTCAATCACATGGACAGATCATGCCCCGGTAATATGTGACATAGTTTGGCCGGAAGACCCTTTGACTGACTAAATCTGGCGACTGGACAACCATTTACTATCAGACCCGACTGCGGTGACCTTACTGGATACTGCTTCAACTGAGTATTTCTCATTCAATACTCATACTGACACTTCTCTCACTATAAATTGGGAGGCGCACAAATGCGTCAGAGGCGAATTTTTAAAATTGAAAGCTAAAAAAAAATGAAAGACAGGCGGATTCGATATGAGCAAATCCATTCTAAAATATCTAAATTAGAGATAACACACAAAGTGAACCCACAAGATACAGAAATCTCACACAGCCTGCAGCAGGCCAAAAATGAGCTTAGGGACCTACTAACAGCTGAATCACAACAACAAGCTCTATACCTGAGACAGATGTATTTTGATCAGGGGAACAAACCAGGCAAATGTTTGGCCAGGTCACACCCTCACAGATGGGAGGGGAATGGCAGTTCAGGATAGTAAGGGGATAGCAAATACACTGCGAGATTTTTATAATAATCTGTACAATTTAGACCCCCCAGCGCCAGCACTTAGCACACAGGATAACATAACTACAAAGGACTTACTAGCTAAAGAATACTTATCAAATATACCACTAACCAGACTGACAACAGAGGACTCTGGTTCTCTGGATGCGCCTATCACTTCAGAAGAAATTTGTGAAGTGATAAAAAACCTCCCAACAGAAAAAAGCCCGGGCCCAGATGGCCTCACACCTAAATATTATAAAACATTCAAAGACACCCTTGTTCCCCACCTACAAGCCTTATTCAACGAACTAGCAGAAACTAAAACCCTCCCTTCATCAATGCTTGAGGTTCATATAACCGAAGCCTGGTAAGAAACCAGATAAGCCAGGGAACTTTAGGCCCATATCCCTTTCAAACACGGATGTCAAAATCCTGGCAAAGGTGTTAGCAACTAGACTTAATAAGTTCCTCCCCGACCTAATATCCACTGACCAGGTGGGTTTTGTTCCAGGGCGTGAAGCCAGGGACAACACCCTAAGAGTCCTCCAATTAATCAGTTACGCCAAACAAAATTCTATTCCGCTAACATTGTTCTCGTTGGATGCGGAAAAGGTGCTCGACAGAGTGGATTGGCATTTTCTCAAAGAAGTATTGTTCAAAATGAATTTTGGTATTCCCTTCATTAACATGGTGTTCTCCCTATATTCCAATCCCAACGCTAAGATTAGGACCAATGGCACACTGTCGGATCCGTTTGTAATTATGAATGGCACACGACAGGGTTGCCCCCTCTCTCCATTGTTGTTTGTGCTGTCAATCGAGGCCCTTGCTGTGTCGATGCGGCTCAACCAAAGTATAACAGGCATCGTGGTGGGGGACAGGGAGCATAAAATGATCATGTATGCCGATGATATACTATTTACTATTTCCAATACAGAATCCACTCTCCCAAACATCTTAGTGAAACTACACAGATACGGTCAGGTTTCAAACTTCCACCTTAAATCACTAAATCTGAACTCCTAAACATATCTGCCACCTCACAAACCATCACCCAAATGGAAGATACCCTTCATATACAAATAGCTAAAAATCAAATGAAGTATTTAGGGATTAATTTGGCAAGCAAAGACAATGACATCATTCTGTACAACTATCAAAAGCTTAAGAATGAGATAACAAATGACCTTCAACTTTGGAGTAACAAGCCCATATCTTGGCTAGGCAGGATGGGCATAATAAAAATGAACATCCTACCACGGATCCTGTACATCTTTCAAGCTCTACCGGTCCCACTGCCTATCTCACTCAATTACAAAAAATTGTTGATAACTATATTTGGCTGGGAAAGAAGAGCAGGATAAGCAGACAAACACTACACTTGCCTAAACATAGAGGGGGATTGGGTCTCCCCAATCTCAAATTGTACCACAGGGCAATAATATTGCAGCACATAGTAGACTGGAGCCACAACAACACACAGAAGCGTGGGTGCAGTTAGATAATCAGATCTTCTCTAAAGGTAGCATGGCCACCATGGCTTGGATCGAACCGCGCCATAGACCCTTGACCCTGAAATCTTACCCCATCACACGGGAGACATTTAGAGAATGGGACAAAACCATCTCTGTCCCTGGTAACATTTCTACACCTTACTCTCCGCTTCTACCCCTGAGAGAACACCCTGGGATCCCACCGGCACATCAAAGAATGGCACATAGACAACCATATAAGTTGAGAGATGGGACTTTACATTTTGCTTTAGACAGGGGGGATATCGCTTCATTGGAATTCCTCCAACAATGTTCGCTCGTTCCCAAATCAAACATTTCATTATCACACAGACATAAGAGCAGGTTAAACAGGGAACTTACTCCTTTTGAACTTCTGTGTGTACAGCAGAACCCCCCAAGACATACCATATCCCTTATATATAAGTTACTGTTGGTGAGCGACGACCAATCACTACCCACTAACACACAAGCATGCGATAGAGAGACTAACACAGACACCCAACCCACTGACTGGAGTATGGCGTTCCAGATTGCAGCAAAGGCATCCTCATTTGCTAGTATACAGGAAATGCATTTTAAACTTTTGAGCAGATGGTACCTCACCCCTGCCAGACTACACAGAGCTAACCCACAGATCACTGATATGTGCTGGAGGGGTTGTGGCCAGAGCAGGACAATGTACCACATATGGTGGACTTGCCCAGTAATAACATCCTACTGGGAAGCAGTGTTTCCTGCAATCTCAGAAATAATAGAAACTACCCTACCACCCCAAATTTACACTCTAATGTTTCAGGGTCTCCCAAACTCCAAAACAGAGCCACAAGGGCATTATTCCTGTTAATGATTAATGGAGCAAAAAAGCTCATCCCAAAATGTTGGAAATCAACAGCTCCCCCGACGTTAAGTGACTGGGTACACAGGTGTCGGACCTACTCGTACTAGAACGATACCACTTCATGAAAACGAACAAACTAGACCTGCACCATTTGCTGACTGAGACGTGGAAGAGATATAGCTCGCCTGCTCAGCCGGCTGTGCACCCCCTGACTGGAAACTCATTAAAAAGACTATGTTTACTCAGCCAAGTGAGTTAACATTTTTCTACAAGTTTTTAACAAATAGATAAAATCCATAAAAGAGCGCAATGGTTGTAGCAATGATAATACATATAATTATTTAAGTGTGGTCCCGTATGCATATGCGTATTATTCTTCCCTCCTCTCCCCCCCCTTTTTTTTTTTCCCCTCCTCTTTCCCCCTCCCCTTCTTCACCACTCTCCTTTTCCCTCATTTCTCTTCTTTCTATACTTCTTTGTTCTCTATCTCTCTATAAAAACATACATTGTTCCCATGAGATATGATATACATTTTCTTATATTCACCGACCACGGTCGTCTTTACACATGTCAACCATATTGGAGTTCACTTTGGGTTCAGACGGTTATGATCCGTCGATCATGGACTTTGACATTGATTTAAAATTATTATCTTACAAAGTTGTGTGGTGGATGACTTTGTCAACTTTGAATGTGTAACAGTGCATTTACTTTTCTTCCTCCTGAAGTTGAATATTGTTTGTTATTGTATCTTTGAAATTTTCAATAAAAACTATTTAAAAAAAAAAACAAAAAAACAAGCAATCCACTCCCTCACTAATAATCCCAACATCATTATACGTGATGCAGATAAGGGAGGGGGATTATAATTCAAAATCTTACAGATTATCTTGCAGAAGCAGACAGAATTCTAAAAGACACCAATTATTATAAAGTCTTAATACAAAACCCCACAAATGACTATCTTAAAACATACCACAGTTTAATTGAAAAAGGAGTGGACCTTAAGATACTTAATAAAGATGAAAAAATCTTCCTTAAAGTTAATAACCCCAGTATAGCACACTACTATCACTTTCCAAAAATTCATAAGAGTCTTAGTAATCCTCCTGGTCATCCGATTATCGCAGGAATTGACAATCTTACATTTAATTTATCTTTTTACGTCGATCTCCTCTTACAAAAATATGTTTTAGGCTTGCCATCATATATTAGAGACAGTACAGATTTATTAAACAAGTTCAGAAATGTTGTTAATACATGGGATCTCATTTGGATCACCTGTGACGTTAGCGCTCTTTACTCCAATATTGCTCACCAACTAGGTCTACAAGCCATTTCACTTTTTTTAAATAGAGATCATTATATGCCAGACATTCAAAAGGATTTTGTCTTAGAGTTTATTGAGTACATTTTGAAACATAATTATTTCCTGTACCAGGATGTTTTTTATTTACAGATTAAAGGAACGGCCATGGTCACCAGATTTGCTCCCAGTTTTGCCAATTTGTTTATGGGCATCTTTGAGGAAACCTACATCTACAATTCCTCAGCTGGGGCGAGTCTGGTGTTCTATGGCCGTTACATAGATGATCTCATCTTTCTTTGGAGGGGCGACCATTCATCAGCACTCTCTTTTGTTTCCTTTATTAATCAGAATGAAATGGGTATATCATTTACAGTGAATATACAAGACAAATCAATAGAATTTTTGGATCTCTCTTTAAGTTGGGATGATGAAGGAAATCTATGTTCTAAAATATTTTTTTAAAAAGTTGATAGCAATAGCTATTTAAACTATAATAGCAACCACCACAGAAGCTGACTGATGAATATACCATACAGCCAATTTGAAAGAATCAGACACAATTGCTCTAATCTTGATACTTTTGACGAACAATGCCTCATTATATATGAGAGATTTGTTGAGAAAGGTTATCCAAAAAATCTTTTAGATCAATGTCTAGATAAAGCAAGACTCTTAGATAGAAACACCCTTTTAGAAAAAAACAAAATAAACAAAAATAAAAATAGAAACCATCAGATGTCCACTGATCCAATGTTCATCACCCAATACAATAGTAATTATAAACAAATTTATAAAACTTTAAACAAACACTGGCATATTGTTCGCAGGGATCCTATTTTGAAATCTATATTAGGGGAACACCCCAAAATTGTATATACAAGAGCCCCAACACTTAGGGGAAAATTAGCACCTAGCAAAATAGTTAAACATAAGAATTCAAATCCTAATTCTAAAATCAAGAAAGCCAAGTCTTTTTCCTCCTCTTTTTTTAAGACATCCAGGAGTATTCAAATGTGGTCAAAAAAGATGCAATATTTGCAAATACATAACTTCAGGCAAGAAAATTTTAAAATCGTTTTCTAGTGGAGAGACCTTCGAAATTTCTAGATTTTTTAACTGTAACTCTAGCTTTGTGGTCTATGTTCTGGAATGTATTTGTGGGGTCCAGTACGTAGGCCGCACCTCTAGAAAAGCCAGGGGGTACGTTTGGGAGAACATTGGCGAAATTGCAAAAACTGCAAGAAGAATAAGATTAAACATAGTGTACCAGAACACTGCCTCACTAAACATGAGGGTATAATCCAAACATCTTTAAATTCTATCCTATAGATCATATTCCCCCTTATACAGGCTACAACAGACTAATTAAACTTAGACAACGTGAGACCTTTTGGATTCACAGATTGAACACCTTGTTTCCATCTGGTCTCAATTCCAATTTAGATCTGGCAGCCTTCAACTAACATTTCCTATTCTTCTCTACACCTAGTGGTTTTGGAACGTTATCCTTTGTCCAAAAAATTCTTGTTTAATACCATTGAAATAAATTATTCTAGAGCAACCTGGATCTCATGAAAGTCTATAACAGTATATATTATATATATGGACATTTCTATGTGTGTATCTATATGCATGGAGATTTCTTTATATATACACTTTGATTTTTGTTCTTAGAATTCCTGCTAATGGTTTATTGAAACTCAATAAAGGTTTCCAAAAGATTTTAACCACCTTTTGGTACAAACACATCTTTCACTAATTATTTTTCATTAATTATCTTATCTGGTTTCATTCATAAAAATATACTATTGATTTCAATTACTAATCCCACTCAAATCACAATTTCAAATTTACTTAACAACTAGTGCCACTGGGGACACAAAGGTCACCAGAGCACTACTAAGAGGCGCCTAGACAAAAGTAGCACAATATTGATTCAGAATAATAATATTAAACTTGGGAAAGATAATCCCATAGAGGTAGTGAAATAAGATATTAATGGGGGATAAATATATCAACAATATTTGATGAATAATGGAAGTCCTGACTCCTAATAAATAAAAAATAAATAAAAACAACTAATAAATATAAAACTGCCAAATAGGACAATAGAGATATATAAAACAATACGAAAAAAATATATATATATATATATATAATATATAATTAATTTTATTCCAATCAATAAGGTTAACTTATCAAGTCCAGCAGAGTCCAAAAGAAGGGGCCCAAAAGGTACGTGTGGTGGGCAATAATCCAGATGGAAGATAGGCTGCTCCTCCAGAGTGTTATGCCAGGAACACAAATGGAAAATCTAGAAGAAATTGGATAGAGGGCGCCACATGGTGCAGATCATATGAGATAATGACAAAAACACAGTATGATCATAAGAATCCTACTCACAAATAGAAGCGCACAAAAAAGTGCAGAAAACGCAGTCCGGAACTACACGTCGTCGGAGAGTCCAGGGAGATCCAAAGTGGAGTAAAAGTGGAACTGTACAACAGAGTTCCAGCCAGATCCTAGGGACCAGAGTTCCAGCCAAATCCTGGGGAGGGAGGCCAGAGGAAGTTCGCCAGGCCCAATCCAAGGAGAAAGAAGTGAATAAGGCAGCAATCGGAGAATTTAAAATGTGTAAAAAAAGTTTAATAACAATAAAAACAACAGCAACGCGTTTCTCAGTGGTACACACTGTTTCATCAGGCTATACAAACATTCTAAGAGCTGCCATATTTAAACTAGTTGAAAACCAATCAATGATCAGAAAAATGTCACACCCCTAATGGGGCATACCAATATGCAGATAGGGGTCAATGGTGCAAGAGTTAATTAAATGTTCAAGAAATTAATATTAATATAAGTTATGCAGACAATCTCTTATCAAAAGAACAACATGCTATTGACATACATATATTTAAAAGGATTACATAATTTTATTATGCTGTATGGAGATAGTATGTAAGTAAACTGTGCCCTAAGGCAGGGAAAAAAATTGGTATAGGTCTCCACTAGACTATAAACAGATTCTATTACACACTGTATAATTTAAAATTATACACTATTTGAATTTTAATTAATATATATGGCTATTGCCTAAGGGGCTACTGGAGGCAGGGGTTTAAAAATACTAATATCAAGTAGAAAAACTTTAGTGTACTGGGTTACGTGAAAGCAATGATGTCAGAGCAGGGGGCGTGTCGGACTAAACTGTATCTTGAAATCCCCAGCGAAAAAAAACAATATTAAATCTAGCTTGTGAACGAACATGAAAGGACAACTACAATATGACCAGTTATATTAAAGTTCATATAAAACTAAGCCGTTGCATATATCGGCAATAGTTACAATCAGGAATATGTGATGGGGCTTAGATGTCAGATATGGGGCACGATCAACCAATCGCGTGTGGCTAATATAATAACAAAACCACGTGACCAGTGAGGTCATTAAAGGTGTGGCAAATTACACCAATAGTGATCAACAACTTGAAGATGTAAGGGAGGTTTAATAGCAATGTGAACAGGGTGTCGTACAGGAACAGCCAATAATATGTGGCTGAGTGTAAACAAAGGGGCATTGATGTATGACTAGTACATAACGTGATATCAATGTGAAGGTATTTAGGTGGATTAATTCCGGGAGGATAAATTACATGGGTGCATGAGTATGCAGTGGAAGTGATTTTGTAAAGATAATAATATCACAATATAATAAAACAGATCGTACCCATATTGATCCATAACAAGATGATATAGGGGCAGCTCGGTGACGATGTGAGAGGAGTGTGGTGCAGAATCAGCCAATGATATATGGCTGAATGTACAGTGTAAAAACAGGGGCATTATTATCAGTCAAGTGCGTAACATGATATCAATGTGGGGATACCTAAATAGACTACTTACAGGGGATTAAAACGGTGAATGCATAAATATACAAAAAAAAAAAAGAATATTGACATATCGCAATATAATAGAATGAGCAGTGATATAATTATGTGTCAAGGGTGTCATGGCCTGTGTGCCAGACTGCATTACATATAGGCGAGGAATCATCAGTACATTTAACCCCTGTGGTGGCTGGAAGGGAAGAAATAACAAGATGTACAATTAGAGCAAGGAACAGGGGGATAATTCATCCTAGGTGATATGTGGGGGGGGGGAAGAAGTTGTGGGTCACAACGCAATAAAGTTGAATGTACTGATGTATACAAAGAGTGATCAGATAGTATAGAGGAAGGGTGGTTAATACCAAGTCGTCGACTGAACACTATATTCAATCAAGGAACAAGTGTGAGAACATGAAAGGACTTACATAAATATTCAAAAAAAAGGAGAGAATAATCAGTCTATGGTGTGAAAGCGGATCAGATATGATAATGTGGATGGAAAGGGAATGGACAAAAACAGAATTTATGCTTACCTGATAAATTACTTTCTCCAACGGTGTGTCCGGTCCACGGCGTCATCCTTACTTGTGGGATATCTCTTCCCCAACAGGAAATGGCAAAGAGTCCCAGCAAAGCTGGCCATATAGTCCCTCCTAGGCTCCGCCCACCCCAGTCATTCGACCGACGGACAGGAGGAAATATATATAGGAGAAACCATATGGTACCGTGGTGACTGTAGTTAGAGAAAATAATTCATCAGACCTGATTAAAAAACCCGGGCGGGCCATGGACCGGACACACCGTTGGAGAAAGTAATTTATCAGGTAAGTATAAATTCTGTTTTCTCCAACATTGGTGTGTCCGGTCCATGGCGTCATCCTTACTTGTGGGAACCAATACCAAAGCTTTAGGACACGGATGAAGGGAGGGGGCAAATCAGGTTACCTAAACGGAAGGCACCACGGCTTGCAAAACCTTTCTCCCGAAAATAGCCTCCGAAGAAGCAAAAGTATCAAATTTGTAAAATTTGGCAAAAGTGTGCAGTGAAGACCAAGTCGCTGCCTTACATATCTGGTCAACAGAAGCCTCGTTCTTGAAGGCCGATGTGGAAGCCACAGCCCTAGTGGAGTGAGCTGTGATTCTTTCAGGAGGCTGCCGTCCGGCAGTCTCATAAGCCAATCGGATGATGCTTTTAAGCCAAAAGGAAAGAGAGGTAGAAGTCGCTTTTTGACCTCTCCTTTTACCAGAATAAACAACAAACAAGGAAGATGTTTGTCTGAAATCTTTTGTAGCCTCTAAATAGAATTTTAGAGCACGGACTACGTCCAAATTGTGTAACAAACGTTCCTTCTTTGAAACTGGATTCGGACATAAAGAAGGTACAACTATCTCCTGGTTAATATTTTTGTTAGAAACAACCTTAGGAAGAAAACCAGGCTTAGTACGCAAAACCACCTTTTCTGCATGGAACACCAGATAGGGCGGAGAACACTGCAGAGCAGATAACTCTGAAACTCTTCTAGCAGAAGAAATTGCAACCAAAAACAAAACTTTCCAAGATAGTAACTTAATATCTATGGAATGTAAAGGTTCAAACGGAACCCCTTGAAGAACTGAAAGAACTAGATTTAGACTCCAGGGAGGAGTCAAAGGTCTGTAAACAGGCTTGATCCTAACCAGAGCCTGAACAAATGCTTGAACATCTGGCGCAGCTGCCAGTCTTTTGTGTAGTAAGACAGATAAAGCAGAGATCTGTCCCTTTAGAGAACTTGCAGATAATCCTTTCTCCAAACCTTCTTGTAGAAAGGAGAGAATCTTAGGAATTTTTATCTTATTCCATGGGAATCCTTTGGATTCACACCAACAGATATATCTTTTCCATATTTTATGGTAAATCTTTCTAGTTACCGGTTTTCTGGCCTGAACCAGAGTATCTATCACAGAATCTGAAAACCCACGCTTCGATAGAATCAAGCGTTCAATCTCCAAGCCGTCAGCTGGAGGGAGACCAGATTTGGATGTTCGAATGGACCCTGAACAAGAAGGTCCTGTCTCAAAGGTGGAACCGATGACATATTCACCAGGTCTGCATACCAAGTCCTGCGTGGCCACGCAGGAGCTATCAAGATCACCGAGGCCCTCTCCTGATTGATCCTGGCTACCAGCCTGGGAATGAGAGGAAACGGTGGAAATACATAAGCTAGGTTGAAGGTCCAAGGTGCTACTAGTGCATCTACTAGAGTCGCCTTGGGATCCCTGGATCTGGACCCGTAGCAAGGAACCTTGAAGTTCTGACGAGACGCCATCAGATCCATGTCTGGAATGCCCCATAATTAAGTTATTTGGGCAAAGATCTCCGGATGGAGTTCCCACTCCCCCGGATGGAATGTCTGACGACTCAGAAAATCCGCCTCCCAGTTTTCCACACCTGGGATGTGGATCGCAGACAGGTGGCAGGAGTGATCCTCCGCCCATTGAATTATTTTTGTCACTTCTTTCATCGCCAGGGAACTCCTTGTTCCCCCCTGATGATTGATATATGCAACGTTCGTCATGTTGTCTGATTGGAACCTTATGAATCTGGCCTTTGCTAGTTGAGGCCAAGCCCTGAGAGCATTGAATATCGCTCTCAGTTCCAGAATGTTTATCGGGAGAAGAGACTCTTCCCGAGACCATAGACCCTGAGCTTTCAGGGATTCCCAGACCGTGCCCCAGCCCACTAGACTGGCGTCGGTCGTGACAATGACCCACTCTGGTCTGCGGAAGCTCATTCCCTGGGACAGATGGTCCAGGGTCAGCCACCAACGGAGTGAATCTCTGGTCTTCTGATCTACTTGAATCATTGGAGACAAGTCTGTATAGTCCCCATTCCACTGTTTGAGCATGCACAGTTGTAATGGTCTTAGATGAATTCATGCAAAAGGAACTATGTCCATTGCTGCAACCATCAACCCTACTACTTCCATGCAATGCGCTATGGAAGGATGAGGAACAGAATGAAGAACTTGACAAGAGCTTAGAAGTTTTGACTTTCTGACCTCTGTCAGAAAAATCCTCATTTCTAAGGAATCTATTATTGTTCCCAAGAAGGGAACTCTTGTCGACGGGGACAGAGAACTTTTTTCTATGTTCACCTTCCATCCGTGTGATCTGAGAAAGGCCAGAACGATGTCTGTATGAGCCTTTGCTTTTGACAGGGATGACGCTTGTATAAGAATGTCGTCCAAGTATGGTACTACTGCAATGCCCCTCGGTCTTAGAACCGCTAGAAGGGACCCTAGTACCTTTGTGAAAATCCTTGGAGCAGTGGCTAACCCGAATGGGAGGGCCACAAACTGGTAATGCTTGTCCAGAAAAGCGAACCTTAGGAACTGATGATGTTCTTTGTGGATAGGAATATGTAGGTACGCATCCTTTAGATCCACGGTAGTCATAAATTGACTTTCCTGGATAGTGGGTAGAATCGTTCGAATGGTTTCCATCTTGAACGATGGTACCCTGAGAAATTTGTTTAGGATCTTCAAATCCAAAATTGGTCTGAAAGTTCCCTCTTTTTTGGGAACTACGAACAGATTGGAATAAAATCCCATTCCTTGTTCCTTTATTGGAACTGGGTGTATCACTCCCATCTTTAACAGGTCTTCTACACAATGTAAGAACGCCTGTCTCTTTATTTGGTTTGAGGATAAGTGAGACATGTGGAACCTTCCCCTTGGGGGTAGTTCCCTGAATTCCAGGAAATAACCCTGAGAAACTATTTCTAGTGCCCAGGGATCCTGAACATCTCTTGCCCAAGCCTGAGCAAAGAGAGAGAGAGTCTGCCCCCCACTAGATCCGGTCCCGGATCGGGGGCTACTCCTTCATGCTGTTTTGTTAGCAGCAGCAGGCTTCTTGGCCTGCTTACCCTTGTTCCAGCCTTGCATCGGTTTCCAGGCTGGTTTGGGTTGTGAGGCATTACCCTCTTGCTTAGAGGATGCAGAATTAGAGGCCGGTCCGTTCCTGAAATTGCGAAAGGAACGAAAATTAGACTTATTTTTGGCCTTAAAAGGCCTATCTTGTGGAAGGGCGTGGCCCTTTCCCCCAGTGATGTCTGAAATAATCTCTTTCAATTCTGGTCCAAATAGAGTTTTACCTTTGAAAGGGATGTTAAGCAATTTTGTCTTGGATGACACATCCGCTGACCAAGACTTTAGCCAAAGCGCTCGGCGCGCCACGATAGCAAACCCTGAATTTTTCGCCGCTAATCTAGCTAATTGCAAAGCGGCATCTAAAATAAACGAGTTAGCCAACTTAAGTGCGTGAACTCTGTCCATAACCTCCTCATATGGAGTCTCTCTACTAAGCGAGTTTTCTAGTTCCTCGAACCAGAACCACGCTGCTGTAGTGACAGGAACAATGCACGAAATGGGTTGTAGAAGGTAACCTTGCTGTACAAAAATCTTTTTAAGCAAACCCTCCAATTTTTTATCCATAGGATCTTTGAAAGCACAACTATCTTCGATAGGAATAGTAGTGCGTTTGTTTAGAGTAGAAACTGCCCCCTCGACCTTAGGGACTGTCTGCCATAAGTCCTTTCTGGGGTCGACCATAGGAAATAATTTCTTAAATATAGGGGGGGGAACAAAAGGTATGCCGGGCTTTTCCCACTCCTTATTTACTATGTCCGCCACCCGCTTGGGTATAGGAAAAGCATCGGGGTGCACCGGAACCTCTAGGAACTTGTCCATCTTGCATAATTTCTCTGGAATGACCAAGTTGTCACAATCATCCAGAGTAGATAACACCTCCTTAAGCAGTGCGCGGAGATGTTCTAATTTAAATTTAAATGTCACAACATCAGGTTCAGCTTGTTGAGAAATTTTTCCTGAATCTGAAATTTCTCCATCTGACAAAACCTCCCTCATGGCCCCTTCAGATTGGTGTGAGGGTATGACAGAACAATTATCATCAGCGCCCTCCTGCTCTTCAGTGTTTAAAACAGAGCAATTGCGCTTTCTCTGATAAGTAGGCATTTTGGATAAAATATTTGCTATGGAGTTATCCATTACAGCCGTTAATTGTTGCATGGTAATAAGCATTGGCGCACTAGATGTACTAGGGGCCTCCTGTGTGGGCAAAACTGGTGTAGACACAGTAGGAGATGATGTAGTATCATGTTTACTCCCCTCATCTGAGGAATCATCTTGGGCAATTTCATTATCTGTGGCAGTACTGTCCTTACTTTGTTTGGACGCTATGGAACAATTATCACATAAATTTAAATGGGGAGACACATTGGCTTTCATACATATAGAACATAGCTTATCCGAAGGCACAGACATGTTAAACAGGCTTAAACTTGTCAACAAAGCACAAAAAAACGTTTTAAAACAAAACCATTACTGTCTCTTTAAATTTTAAACAGAAAACACTTTATTACTGAATATGTGAAAAAGTATGAAGGAATTGTTCAAAAATTACCAAAATGTCACCACAGTGTCTTAAAGCATTAAGAGTATTGCACACCAAATTTCAGAGCTTTAACCCTTAAAGTAACGGAACCGGAGCCGTTTACATATTTAACCCCTATACAGTCCCAGCTATAGCCTTTGCTGAGACCCAACCAAGCCCAGAGGGGAATACGATACCAATTGACGCCTTCTAGAAGCTTTTCCAGCAAATTTCAGATCCTCACACATGCATCTGCATGCCCTGCTCTCAAAAAACAACTGCGCAGTAATGGCGCGAAAATGAGGCTCAGTCTACAACTAGGAAGGCCCCCTGACTGGAAAAGGTGTCTAACACAGTGCCTGCCATTTAATAAACGTTTAAAAAAAAAAAAACTCTTAACCATCTCCGTGGAGATGTTGCCTGTGCAACGGCAAAGAGAATGACTGGGGTGGGCGGAGCCTAGGAGGGACTATATGGCCAGCTTTGCTGGGACTCTTTGCCATTTCCTGTTGGGGAAGAGATATCCCACAAGTAAGGATGACGCCGTGGACCGGACACACCAATGTTGGAGAAATATATAACCGGGTATGTGAAGATTAAATAATGATGTATATGAACATATGTAAAATGTGAGTGAGGACACTAAATGAAGAGAAATAAATATATATATATAATTATAAAGACTTGCCATCAATCAGAGGCATTGAGAGAGAACTATGACTCTGGAAATCAGCAAAGGTACTGGAAAGTTGATCTACGACAGGACAAGAATACATATTGCAAATAAGGGAAAGTGAAAGGGGTTAATGATGAGGTGCATCAGTGATGAAGTGTAAATGGGAAATAATGGGGGCTAATTCATACGGACAAGGGACAAGGCACATGTGTAACCACCATATGATGATATATAAAACAGGTGGAAGTGCATAGTAGTTAGATATGTGCACATATGCACTGAGTAAGGACAAGAAGTACAGGAGATTTTGATAATATGTACAAAAAGGGCATAATAAGATGTGGAAACACATGGGACATGAGACAGTAGTGGCGTCTATAGGGATAAGATTCAGAGAAGGGGGTATTCGTGTAGTGGAAGAATAACATACACGATGTGGTCGACCGGACGACGTGTAGTTCCGGACTGCATTTTCTGCACTTTTTTGTACGCTTCTATTTGTGAGTAGGATTCTTATGATCATACTGTGTTTTTGTCATTATCTCATATGATCTGCACCATGTGGCGCCCTCTATCCAATTTCTTTCAAATTTACTTACACTCTACATATATAGTAATAATATTTTTTCCCATTTAATATGGTTTTAGATATCGGATATAGATATCCATCCTTTATCTTCCAACACATATCATCATACTCGTTGAAAAATAAAGCACTCATATTTATAGGTCTAAACTCCCCCCCCCCTTTTTTTCGCTAAGATTTCTACTTTTTTTTCTTTGTTCAGAGAATTTTTTTTTATTAGCGATACAAAGGAACACCATACTGTTTTCTATCCTCCAGCAAGCAATAAGGTGTTATTCAGTATTTCATTTGTCTATGACATTTTATGTTTTTGCCAAGATTAATATCCATCTCTTGGTCTATTCCAGGAGCGTTCAGTTATAGGTTATAACATTCTAATGAATATTTTCTGGTTATCGTTTCCATTTGTGTTACTCTATATATATATATTTTTCTATTAGTTAGCAATTAACCATGATATATATATTTTCATACATTTTTTAACAAAACACTTATTTTTCAATTATTAGATATTTATATGTCCTTTTTGGGTTCCTATTTTCTGTGTTAAAAACTTTTGGTACTAACATATTATCAAAACTTTGTGCTCTCTTGTTTTTTAACGTGATGCTGTTATGTCCCAATTGTTAGGCACCTGACATGCTACGATGTATCAACTTTGTTACAAATGTTACCATTCGTTCATGCTTTGACCAATTACAGGTGTTGTATCCTTTTTTAAGCCTCATGGTAGGCATTGTTTGTAATTAACCTGATGAAACGGCCAGGAGCTTACGGCAGAGAAACGCGTTTTAAGCTCAATAAACACGATTTTATACATTTTTATACAGCTGCTTTAAGTCATCTGTTCTAATACCGAAAAAGGTACGTTTTTTTCCCTGTGGGTATTATCCCTCGAGTGTTACATCCCAAGAACTGTTTTGAGTCTTTCACAGAGCTATTTGATCTCTGTCCACATATTGTAACTATTCCATGCAAGCCACTTGCAGACCGAGAGAGCTTATGCTCCTATTGTGGAGAGCGGACAGCCGGAATTGTTGCCGATAAAAATATCTGCAGAGGGAGCCTGTGGTTTAACATACAAAATTGAACTTAGATCTTAACCAATTTCCCCCAAACTTCTCACAAAGGTTATTCGCATTTAACAATTTTTTTACAATCCTAAAACATTTAATGTGAGCAGCTTAATGTAAAAAGAGCTTAATGTACCAAAATTCACCAAAACTTCAATCAATTGCCTTGAAACTTGGCACAAACTCAGTTTTTCACTTTCCAAACCTATCCTATAAGTTTCATGGATTTTGGTTTCCCACAAGGCAAATGAGTGACATTAAAGGGACACTGAACCCAATTTTGTTCATTTGTAATTCAGAAAGAGCATGCAATTTGAAGCAACTTTCTAATTTACTCCTATTAATTTTTCTTTGTTCTCTTGCTATCATTTTTTAAAAAGAAGGCATCTAAGCTTTTTTTTGGTTTCAGTACTCTGGACAGCACTTTTTTATTGTTGGATGAATTTATCCACCAATCAGCAAGGACAACCCAGGTTGTTCACCAAAAATGGGCCGGCATCTAAACTTACATTCTTGCATTTCAAATAAAGATACCAAGAGAATGAAGAAAATTTGAAATAGGAGTATAAATTTGAAATTTGCATAAAATTTCATGCTCAATTCTGAATCACGAAATTAAATTTTTGGGTACAGTGTCCCTTTAAGCTTGTTTTTTGGGGAGCTTAATGTGGCTTCATGAGTAACAAAGTGGCCAAATGTTAATCAATTGCTGCATAATTTTGCACAAACCAAGATTTCCACTATCCAAGCCTATCATACCAAAAGTTATTCACATTTAACTATTTTTTACAATCCTAAAACATTTAATGTGAGCAGCTTAATGTAAAATGAGCTTAATGTATCAAAATTCACCTAAACATCAATCAATTGTCTTGAAACTTGGCACAAACTCAGTTTTTCACTTTCCAAACATATCCTAGAAATGTCATGGATTTTGGTTTCCCACAAGGCAAATGAGAGACATTAAGTTTGTTTTTTGGGGAGCTTAATGTGGCTTAATGAGTAAAAAAGTGGCCAAATGTTAATCAATTAATGCATAATTTTGCACAACCCAATAATTCCACTATCCAAGCCTATCCTAGAAGTTTCATGGATTTTGGTTTTCCACAAGGCAAATGAGTGACATTAAGCTTGTTTTTGGGGAGCTTAATGTGGCTTAACGTACAAAATTGAACTTAGATGTTAACCAATTTCCCCAAAACTTACCACAATACATTAATCTATTTATTCAAACATATTCTGAAAATTTCAGGACATTTGATAAAACATACCAAAAGTTATTCACATGTAACTATTTTTTACAATCCTAAAACATTTAATGTGAGCAGCTTAATGTAATAAGAGCTTAATGTATCAAAATTCACCTAAACATCAAAGAGAGACATTAAGCTTGATTTTTGGGAGCTTAATGTGGCTTGATGAGTAAAAAAGTGGCCAAATGTTAATCAATTGCTGCATAATTTTGCACAACCCAAGATTTACACAATCCAAGCCTATCCTAGAAGTTTCATGGATTTTGGTTTTCCACAAGGCAAATGAGTGACATTAAGCTTGTTTTTGGGGAGCTTAATGTGGCTTAACGTACAAAATTGAACTTAGATGTTAACCAATTTCCCCCAATTTCAGAACATTTGATAAAACATACCAAAAGTTATACACATTTAACTATTTTTTTACAATCCTAAAACATTTAGGGGCCAATTTATCAAAGCTTGAACTGATAATATGTTGGAATCCGCTAGAATCTTGCATCATATCTGATGCAAATGAATCCGCCGTAATTATCAAAGTGTCAAGATCGTCAAATGTTGAAATGTGTGACATAATATACCCTCCCGCAATCTAAATCCGACGCAGATCGATGCTTGCGTCATCCCAGATGTTTTGAATACACATTCGACTCTATATGAACCTTTTTCCAATTTACCAAACATTTAACAGGTACGCTTGCATCTATTCCACAGCAGCGTACCTATCATTCAAACCGCCACCCTTGAGGCCGCAGATGCTATAGAAATCAATGGGAGTCAGAAAACACAGAAAGGTTATGTTCGATGCTGCAAGATGATGAAGCATATTAGATAATAAAAGTAAATTAGAAACTTTATTAAAATTCTATACTCTTTCTAAATCAAACAATATTATTGCTCCAAATTTGGTGCAAAGTATTGCTTCAATTTTGATGCACTAGTAGATATAGGTATAAAAAATACATTACTACTTATGGATTATGTTACATATTTGTCTATTATTACAAAGCAAGAGGACAATATTATTGCTCCAAACTAACTTCCTTTTTTTTTTTTTTTTGATAAATCTATATGCACCATGTTTAACTCATGTAATACAAGTCCCACTCACCACTTTTCGCACAAAATATGACGCAATACTCCTAGACAACCCACACACTAGTGAATTTTTCCACCACTTTTGATTGGGATATGCATAATCACATGATTTATGACATCAGCCAATCAAATTTAAATATACATTGTATATTATCACTAACGAATAAAATTGCTTGATACTTGTGTCATTGATCACCCATCAGAACTTGTAAGTGCCATCTGTTACATTGTGTATTATACTTTGAAAGTATGTGTATTAGTATTAAAGATAAACATTGATGCTGACATTAGGACACACAATGTAATATTTTAGACAATGATTTTAAAATTTGAATGATGTTTGATTCAATATAATCTTAAGCTGATAGCTCAAAGGGATAGCCCACCTAACATTAAACTGTCATGATTCAGATACAGCAGAAATTAAAATCACCTCATTACTGTGATGCTATTTTTAGTGTATTTCTTCCTTCTCTTGAATTTCATTTTCATTAAGAAATGTCATTTTATATGCCAGACAATTTTATAACACCTGTGTAGGGGTGGTTTTAAAACTATATTGCAATCCGGAGGAGTTACACAGGTACAGAGAGAAAACTGTCCCAGCTCTTAAAATATCCATTGATTGTAAATAAATACATATGATACCTTGATGACATGTTATATTCACAATTATTCCTGCTCAGAATAATAATACATTTACACTATATACATATATTGGTATAAATAAACACAGAGACATGAAATACAACATTGTTTAGAACAAAAAAAGGAATGTAGGCACATGTAAATATGTTTGCAAAAGATTTCTGACATAACACACACACACACATATAGATGTCGCAACATGGCGACGCCAATGCCGGAGCACCGGAAGTCAAGGGGAAGAGCGAAAGGGAAACATTGCGTCACTGCATACACGTTGCCAAGGCAACCAGCGTCTACACTGTGCAGCCCAGGATTACTAGGGAACCATGGCAACCGTAATACACAAATCGGTTAACCCAGCAAATGGAGAGCCTCCATTCCTAGTTACCCCGCAGTGTCAGACATTGGATTCATGAAAAGTATACAAATAAAAACTCCTAACACCATCAGTGTTATAAACCAATACCATAGCATACTCGAATATTAATAATGAATATAGTAGTGCACCCAATGGTTTCAACACACAAAAATGGCCCTAGAACACATAACAGAAATAAAAAACAAAAAACATGTGATGGACTACAACCAATAAGTTAAATCAGGGGGACATAAAAAACTGAATAAACCCATGCTCCCTCTACTAATAATATGGAGAATTATATCCCCATGTTTCTATATCTTATGCACATATTACACCAATGAACCCATAACAGGGCGTGAAAGTTTACACAGTTAAAAAAGACACAACGTCTTAAAACCATAAAATCATAAGGGTGCAATCTCCCTCTCAACTCCAAAGTTTAGTGTAAAATCAACTAACAAGTATATTAGTTAGACCGTGGCCTTACTGTTGACAGAAAGCCAGAATGGCGATTCTCATATAAAAAACAACTGTAATAGGCTACACCCCATCTGTATATGAAGCATGAATGACACACACATTTTTCAAAAAAATTACATAAAAAATAGATAAAGAGTAAACATACAGACATGAGAATGCAATCACGCCCATATCCCCAAAAAATAGGGAATTTTTTTTTTTTTTTAATTCTATTAATAGACCATGGCTCTCATGTTGGCAGAGACAACAGATAATGACTCCCATTAAAGTAACAGACATCTCAAATAATGCAGGTAGACACAGAGTTTACAGAAAGCAATGCCAGTCCACAACAGTGTTCAGTCCATTGGGTTGCACTGTGTTTAGACGATGAATCCACCTTGATTCTGTTTGGAGAAGGATCTTGTTGCGGTCACCTCCACGTCTTAGTGGAGGGATGTGGTCAAATAGGACAAAGCGCAAATCCTTCACTGTGTGACCAGCCTCTAAAAAGTGTCTTGCCACGGGTTGATCACTTGTCTTTTTCTTCAGGGCTGTCCTAATAGCTGACCTGTGATTTGCAAATCTTGTCCTGGCATCATCGGTTGTTTTTCCGACATAAAAATGCCCACAACAGCAATTAAGGAGATATACCACATAAGTTGTGGTGCATGTGATGAAATGTCTAATCTGAAACCTCCTATTGGTGTGGGGATGGCCAAACGTCGTACCTGGTAACATAGAGCTACAAGTCGTACAGCCCGTGCACCTATAACAGCCATTTTTCTTGTTCCGCTGTAGCCAATTGGATGAAGTATAGCAATGAGCCGGATCTGTAATCATTAATAAAGCATCTTTAAGATTTGTATTTCTTTTGTAGGTCTAACTAATATACTTGTTAGTTGATTTTACACTAAACTTTGTAGTTGAGAAGGAGATTGCACCCTTATGTTTTTATGGTTTTATGACGTGTCTATTTTAACTGTGTAAACTTTCACGCCCTGTTATGGGTTCATTGGTGTAATATGTGCATAATATATAGAAACATGAGGATATAATTCTCCATATCATTAGTAGAGGGAGCATGGGTTTATTCACAGTTTTTTATGTCCCCCTGATTTAACTTATGGGTTGTAGTCCATCACGTTTTTTTTTATTTATTTCTGTTATGTGTTCTAGGGCCATTTTTGTGTGTTGGAACCATTGGGTGCACTACTATATTCATTATTAATATTCGAGTATGCTATGGTATTGGTTTATAGCACTGATGGTGTTAGGAGTTTTTATTTGTATACTTTTCATGAATCCAATGTCTGACACTGCGGTGTAACTAGGAATGGAGGCTCTCTATTTGCTGGGTTAACCGATTTGTGTATTACAGTTGCCATGGTTTCCTAGTAATCCTGGGCTGCGCAGTGTAGACGCTGGTTGCCTTGGCAATGTGTATGATGTGACGCAATGTTTCCCTTTCGCTCCTACCCTTGAATTCCGGTGCTCCGGCGTTGGCGTTGCCATGTTGCGAAGTTGTGCACACTCTATATGCACTTTCGACGAGTTTGCTTTGGTGGTTCTCTATTCAAATTCTGATATAGTTGGTCAGGAAGGAGTCCATTTAAGAGGCATTAATACGTTAAAAGTTGTAACTTGTGATGGCATATAGTGATACAAATATACACCAGGCCCCAAACATTTGAAAGCATTGACACACAGTGTGGCTCTTTAAGGTCCTTCAATAGTGCCTTTTATTATTCACTATACAGTGTTCAAGTAATGTTTTTTAGTGAAGGCCACTTTCAATCAATTAATGTTTTAATGTTTATTATATTGTTGGGTTATTACAGTGTTTATCATATTGTCACTTATTTCTACCAAATCACTGATTAGTTTTATGAATAGTTTCAGGCATTGGCTATTTACTTGTCATCAATATTAACACTGTTTTGTTTTATCTTGTTCAAGGTGGTTGCCATGACTGCATTTTGGCGGTTTCTGGTCTTAATTGGGGGGAGGGGTTATCACTTTGTTTGCTCTATAAATTGTATGTGTTGTCATTACACTATGTCTGAGGAAGGGGATACTCCATCTCTGAAACGCTACAGTAAAGTGTGTGTTTTTTGAGAAAAAGACCAGCGAGTGCAAGTTTTTGTTACCTTTATTTATTGTCCACTAGCACCCTGGCGATTTGACTTTGAAGTGAGAGTGCTCTTCTGCGTGTTAATATTTCAAATTGCTGATGCACCCATTATTGACCATCTCCTCCCCAGAGACTATTTCCGCACCACAGCACTATATCACTTTCACGTGCACTACTGCACGGTTTTTGTGCAGTATAATAATTTCTTTGTAACCCAACATTATGGATACAAATGTGGAGGCCACTGAAGTACTGACATTTACTCAGAATAATGCAGCCAGAATTCTGTTTGCTTTGGAGGATGATATGAGCAATGAAGGCTCTTCGAATTCCATCTTCCTTACCCTCTTGAAATTAAAGAAAAAGGAGGTTGATTTGAAACTCCATGGAGTCTACTTGTCTGAATATTACAGAAGAATGTTAATACCACATGGATTTCGAATTTAAAATTTGCTCACAATAGGATGCACTAATCCTGATTTCTGTAAGCACTGGTGCGCTATTTTAAACAAATGCTCATTGGATTTGATTTTACTCATTACGGAGGAAGTAAGGATTCTTTTTAATAAAGTGAAGCAGGAGATATTGGACTGTGAGACGAGAAAGATCCATGTCCTGAGGGAGGATACCACAGAACCATGGTTGGACAAACTCACCACTCAAATAAAGGAATATAAAGATAATCTCCTACAATTTAAGAATAGAAAATTACAAATGGTCACTGAAGACCATAAGGAGAAAAGAGTATACCGGTGGTTACTTAGGGGTGACAATAGGAGATCATTTGCGCAAAGAAGGAGACAACAGCGATATTACACTAAACAATCTCTACAAACTGTTGATAGCAGTTCAGGCTCCGATACTGATTCACCTCACACTGGCAATGTGACAACCGGTGCGTCTGGTACCCCACAACAGTTTTTTCAGGGGGTTACCAAAAGAGCCGGCCAAAGAAGAAGTGGAGGAGGCCCCATATACGGAGGGGCGAGTGGCGAGAAAAAAACACTGCTGCCCCCAAGGTAACTAACATCACTGGGCCGGAGACTGATCTAGTGGTGAATATCAGTCATCGGTCTCTGACATCCGCTGAAGTGTCCCTTTTGAATAAGGGTCTGAACTTTGTTCCAACACGTAGGGCGGATGATTTTGATGTGTTTATTGACTGTCAAAAATTTCAATGATCCCTGAGACTTCTTTAAAGACACAACCGCAGAAGCTCAGATTAATGATCCTTTGTTTAAAACCAAAAGCTCCTTTGATCCACAGAGTCAGAATTCTAGCATTAGAACATATATGCGACTCGTGTCCCAGGACATTACGAAAATGGAACAAGTGAAATATCATAACAATCTATCAGAGGAAGAAAAACAAGCTCTAACTTCACTGTCATCTGACCCAGAAATCGTGATCAGGACGGCGGATAAGGGAGGAGCGGTCGTGATTCTTGATTATTCCTATTATCAGGGTGAAATACTACAACAATTGAGTGATCTGACTACCTTTTTACCGCTGAAATATGATCCCACAGCTGAATTTAAAGCAATCATTAAAGAAGTAGTAACACAAGGCTTTACAGCTGGTTGGATTGATGAGAACAAGAAATATTTGCTAGTGGATTTTCCCTCATGTCCAATTCTCTATACACTACCTAAAATTCACAAGGACATGGTGACACCACCTGGGAGACCAATAGTCTCTGCATGAAATTCCATCACATCCAGACTAGCAGTGTTTGTAGACCACTTTCTACAACCATTAGTTAAGAACATATGGTCCTATCTCCGTGATTCTTCTCAACTAATTCTTGACCTAACGGAGTTAGAAGTGGAGGACTCCTGGATTTTGGCTACAGCTGACATTAAAAGCCTCTATACGATCATTCCCCACGAGAGTGGCAAACTGTCGCCTAGATTTAGAGTTCTGCGTTAGCCGTGAAAACCAGCGTTAAAGGCTCCTAACGCTGCTTTTTACCGCCCGCTGGTATTTAGAGTCAGGAAAGGGTCTAACGCTCACTTTCCAGCCGCGACTTTTCCATACCGCAGATCCCCTTACGCCAATTGCGTATCCTATCTTTTCAATGGGATCTTCCTAACGCCGGTATTTAAAGTCTTGGCTGAAGTGAGCGTTAGAACACTAACGACAAGACTCCAGCCGCAGAAAAAAGTCAGGAGTTAAGAGCTTTATGGGCTAACGCCGGTTTATAAAGCTCTTAACTACTGTGCTATAAAGTACACTAACACCCATAAACTACCTATGTACCCCTAAATCGAGGCCCCCCACATCGCTGCCACTCAAATAAAAAATTTTAACCCCTAATCTGCCGACCGCACACCGCCGCCACCTACATTATCCCTATGTATTCCTAATCTGCTGCCCCTAACATTGCCGACACCTACATAATATTTATTAACCCCTAATCTGACCCCCCAACGTCGCTGCTAGCTTACCTATACTTATTAACCCATAATCTGCCGACCGGACCTCGCTGCCACTATAATAAATGTATTAACCCCTAAACCGCCGCACTCCCGCCTCAAAATTATCCCTAACATCCTTGACACCTAACTTCAAGTATTAACCCCTAATCTGCTGACTGGACCTTGCCGCTACTCTAATAAATGTATTAACCCCTAAAGATAAGTCTAACCCTAACACTAACACCCCCCTAAGTTAAATATAATTTTTATCTAACGAAATAAATTAAATCTTATTAAATAAATTATTCCTATTTAAAGCTAAATACTTACCTGTAAAATAAACCCTAATATAGCTACAATATAACGAATAATTATATTGTAGCTATTTTAGGATTTATATTTATTTTACAGGCAACTTTGTATTTATTTTAACCAGGTACAATAGCTATTAAATAGTTATTTACTATTTAATAGCTACCTAGTTAAAATAATTACCAAATTACCTGTAAAATAAATCCTAACGTAAGTTACAATTAAACCTAACACTACACTATCAATAAATAAATTAACTAAACTACCTACAATTAAATCAACTAAACTAAATTACAAAAAAATACAAACACTAAATTACAAAAAAATAAAAAAGATTACAAGAATTTTAAACTAATTACAACTACTCTAAGCCCCCTAAAAAAATAAAGCCCCCCAAAATAAAAAAAAACATTCCCTACCCTATTCTAAAATAAAAAGTTAACAGCTCTATTACCTTACCAGCCCTTAAAAGGGCTTATTGCTGGGCATGCCCCAAAGAAATCAACTCTTTTGCCTGTAAAAAAAAACATACAATACCCCCCCAACATTACAACCCACCACCCACATACCCCTAATCTAACCCACCCAAACCCCCCTTAAAAAACCCAACACTAAGCCCCTGAAGATCTGCCTACCTTGTATTCACCCAGCCGGGTATCACCGATCTGTCCAGAAGAGGTCCTCCAGAGGGTCCGATGTCTTCATCCTATCCGGCCAGAAGAGGTCCTCCAGAGGCTTGGAAGTCTTCATCCAGGCGCATCTTCTATCTTCTTCCATCCGGAGCGGAGCGGGTCCATCTTGAAGCAGCCAGCGTGGATCCATCCTCTTCTAACAACGTCCTAAGTCCGAATGAAGGTTCCTTTAAATGACGTCATCCAAGATGGCGCCCCTCGAATT
Source organism: Bombina bombina (assembly GCF_027579735.1). Classification (NCBI taxonomy): domain Eukaryota; kingdom Metazoa; phylum Chordata; class Amphibia; order Anura; family Bombinatoridae; genus Bombina; species Bombina bombina. Next base: position 436,623,697 of record NC_069504.1, on the reverse strand, counting down.
CCGATTGGCTGATAGGATTCTATCAGCCAATCGGAATTAAGGTAGGAAAAATCTGATTGGCTGATTGAACTTGAATCTGATTGGCTGGTTCAATCGGATTGGCTGATTCAATCAGCCAATCGGATTGAGCTTGAATCTGATTGGCTGATTCAATCAGAAAATCAGATTTTTCCTACCTTAATTCCGATTGGCTGATAGAATCCTATCAGCCAATCGGAATTCGAGGGACGCCATCTTGGATGACGTCATTTAAAGGAACCTTCATTCGTCGTTAGTCCATCAGTGAGGAAGGATGGCTCCGCGTCGGCTGCTTCAAGATGGACCCACTCCGCTCCGGATGGAAGAAGATAGAAGATGCCGCCTGGATGAAGACTTCTGACCCTCTGGAGGACCTCTTCTGGCTGGATAGGATGAAGACTTCGGACCCTCTGGAGGACCTCTTCTGGTCAGATATGATGAAGACTTCGGACCCTCTTCTGGACGGATCGGTGATACCCGGCTGGGTGAATACAAGGTAGGGAGATCTTCAGGGGCTTAGTGTTAGGTTTTTTAAAGGGGGTTTGGGTTAGATTAGGGGTATTTGGGTGGTGGGTTGTAATGTTGGGGGGGTATTGTATGGTTTTTTTTTCAGGCAAAAGAGCTGATTTCTTTGGGGCATTAAAATTATATTTAACTTAGGGGGGTGTTAGGGTTAGGGTTAGACTTAGCTTTAGGGGTTAAAACATTTATTAGAGTAGCGGCGAGGTCCGGTCAGCAGATTAGGGGTTAATACTTGAAGTTAGGTGTCAGCGATGTTAGGGAGGGCAGATTAGGGGTTAATAATATTTATTATAGGGTTTGCGAGGCAGGAGTGAGGCGGTTTAGGGGTTAATACATTTATTATAGTGGCGGCGAGGTCCGGTCGGCAGTTTAGGGGTTAATAAGTGTAGGTAAGGTAGCGGCGACATTGGGGGGGCAGATTAGGGGTTAATAAATATAATATAGGGGTCGGCGATGTTAGGGGCAGCAGATTAGGGGTACATAGGTATAATGTAGGTGGCGGCTGTGTCTGGAGCAGCAGATTAGGGGTTAATAATATGCAGGGGTAAGCGATAGCGGGGGCGGCAGATTAGGGGTTAAAAAGTGTAAGGTTAGGGGTGTTTAGACTCGGGGTTCATGTTAGGTTGTTAGGTGCAGACTTAGGGGTTGTGTTAGGAGCTGAACGCTGCTTTTTTGCAGGTGTAAGGTTTTTTTTTGCAGCTCAAACTGCCCCATTGTTTCCGATGGGGGAATCGTGCATGAGCACGTTTTTCAAGCTGGCCGCTACCGTAAGCAACGCTGGTATTTAGAGTTGAAGTGGCGGTAAATTATGCTCTACGCTCTCTTTTTGGAGCCTAACGCAGCCCTTCAGAGAACTTTAAATACCAGCGTTATTTAAAAGGTGCGGGGGGGGGAAAACACGCATAGCTAACGCACCCCTTTGGCCGCAAAACTCTAAATCTAGCCGTGTATGTTTCAGAGGCATTGGATCATTATCCTTACATCGGTCCTCCTAGAGAGAGTTCCTCATAGAGTTGTTGGATCTAAGCCTGTGCCTTAACTATTTCAAATTTGAGAACTCATTTCATCAGCAAATAGCAGGAACTGCTGTGGGCTCAAACGTGGCCCCATCTCTGGCCAATCTATTTATTGATAAGTATGAAACAACAGTCATGGGCATCTTTGAGAAATCTGAAGTTAAGTTTTACCGTCGTTATATAGACATCCTCTTTATTGTTTGGAACGGTACTGCTGAGGCTCTACAGAGTTGGTTTGACCAGTTAAATAAACTCGACAATCCAGTGAAGTTTAAACTCAACATTCAAGAAACAATGATTGACTTTTTGGATTTGAGGATTTTCAAAAAAGATTTAGTCTTCTAAAGGCAATCCCGAAAGCCCAATTATTGAGGGTAACAAGAAATAACAGTGAACCTGAAATGATGTCGACATAACTAACAGAGATGGTAGAGAAATTTAAACAGCGGTGTTATAACCCACATCTAATATGTGTGAGGTCACTGACTTGGAACCTGGGAGTCGTGTGATAAAAGGAAGTGACACGAAAAGATTGACTTTTACTACAGCTTACAGTCCCACTATTATTAAGATAGGCGCAAGTCTTGACCAACAAGCACATTATCAAGAGCAATCCTTCCCTTCCATTTGATGAGTGGGACCACCCTAGAGTGGGCTACAAAAGAAATAAAAAACTTAAAGATGCTTTAATGATTACAGATCCGGCTCATTGCTATACTTCATTAAATTGGCTACAGCGGAACAAGAAAAATGGCTGTTATAGGTGCACAGGCTGTACGACTTGTAGCTCTATGTTACCAGGTACGACGTTTGGCCATCCCCACAACAATAGGAGGTTTCAGATTAGACATTTCATCACATGCACCACAACTTATGTGGTATATCTCCTTAATTGCTGTTGTGGGCGTTTTTATGTCGGAAAAACGACTGATGATGCCAGGACAAGATTTGCAAATCACAGGTCAGCTATTAGGACAGCCCTGAAGAAAAAGACAAGTGATCAACCCGTGGCAAGACACTTTTTAGAGGCTGGTCACACAGTGAATGATTTGCGCTTTGTCCTATTTGACCACATCCCTCCACTAAGACGTGGAGGTGTCCACAACAAGATCCTTCTCCAAACAGAATCAAGGTGGATTCATCGTCTAAACACAGTGCAACCCAATGGACTGAACACTGTTGTGGACTGGCATTGCTTTCTGTAAACTCTGTGTCTACCTGCATTATTTGAGATGTCTGTTACTTTAATGGGAGTCACTATCTGTTGTCTCTGCCAACATAAGAGCCATGGTTTATTAATAGAATTTTTTTTAAAAAAATCCTATTTTTTTGGGATATGGGCGTGATTGCGCTCTCATGTCTGTATGATGTTTACTCTTCATCTATTATTTATGTAATTTTTTGAAAAATGTGTGTGTCATTCATACTTCATATACAGATGGGGTGTAGCCTATTACACAGTTGCTTTTTATATGAGAATCGCCATTCTGGCTTTCTGTCAACAGTAAGGCCACGGTCTAACTAATATACTTGTTAGTTGATTTTACACTAAACTTTGGAGTTGAGAGGGAGATTGCACCCTTATGATTTTATGGTTTTAAAATGTTGTGTCTTTTTTAACTGTGTAAACTTTCACGCCCTGTTATGGGTTCATTGGTGTAATATGTGCATAATATATAGAAACATGGGGATATAATTCTCCATATCATTAGTAGAGGGAGCATGGGTTTATTCACAGTTTTTTATGTCCCCCTGATTTAACCTATGCGTTGTAGTCCATCACATGTTTTTTGTTTTTTATTTCTGTTATGTGTTCTAGGGCCATTTTTGTGTGTTGGAACTATTGGGTGCACTATTATATTCATTATTAATATTCGAGTATGCTATGGTATTGGTTTATAGCACTAATGGTGTTAGGAGTTTTTATTTGTATACTTTTCATGAATCCAATGTCTGACACTGTGGTGTAACTAGGAATGGAGGCTCTCTATTTGCTGGGTTAACCGATTTGTGTATTACGGTTGCCATGGTTCCCTAGTAATCCTGGGCTGCGCAGTGTAGACGCTGGTTGCCCTGGCAACGTGTATGCGGTGACGCAATGTTTCCCTTTCACTCCTCCCCTTGATTTCCGGTGCTCCGGCGTTGGCGTCGCCATGTTGCGAAGTTGTGCGCACTCTATATGCACTTTCAACGAGTTTGCTTGGGTGGTTCTCTATTCAAATTCTGATATAGTTGGTCAGGTAGGAGTCCATTTAAGAGGCATTAATACATTATAAGTTGTAACTTCTGATGACATATAGTGATACAAATATACACCAGGCCCCAAACATTTGAAAACATTGACACACAGTGTGGCTCTTTAAGGTCCTTCAATATTGCCTTTTATTATTCACTATACAGTGTTCAAGTAATGTTTTTTTAGTGAAGGCCACTTTCAATCAATTAATGTTTTAATGTTTATTATATTGTTGGGTTATTACAGTGTTTATCATATTGTCACTTATTTCTACCACATCACTGATTAGTTTTATGAATAGTTTCAAGCATTGGCAATTTACTTGTCATCAATATTAACACTGTTTTGTTTTATCTTGTTTAAGGTGGTTGCCATGACTGCATTTTGGCGGTTTTTGCTCTTAATTGGGGGGAGGGGTTTTCACTTTGTTTGCTCTATAAATTGTATGTGTTGTCATTACACTATGTCTGAGGAAGGGGATAATCTATCTCCAAAACATTACAGTAAAGTGTGTGTTTTTGAGAAAAAGACCAGCGAGTGCAAGTTTTTGTTACCTTTATTTATTGTCCACTAGCACCCTGGCGATTTGACTTTGAAGTGAGAGTGCTCTTCTGCATGTTAATATTTCAAATTGTATATATATATATATATACACACACACACACACGTATGTGCAAAGATATATGTACAAATTCTAGCATTAATAATAATTTATAAAAAAAATAACATGAGATAAAAGCATATCATGACTTCTAGAAATACAAATACACATTAATTTATGTGAAAGTATCATATAACAAATAAATATAAAAATAACTTTCTATGAGAAATTGTTTGTTCAGGTATAAATCAAGCTATTTCTTGGACATTAACAGATGAGAAATAAAAGATTAGCTTTAGAGAAATGTGCTTGTTCATGGACAGTAATGAAATTGTATAAATAAAGTTGGGAAAAACCTGAACAACCGCAACATCGATGACTGTTAGTTAACAACAGTTGAATGCTCATCGCATCGTACTTGACGCATATGTTTTTGATGTGTTTTTTTTTTTTAGAAATAAGGGCATTGTATGTGGATCTGTGGCACCAATGTCTGGCGAGCATATTGACGACTGCGAATGCACCGAGATTGACGCTTTGATAAATAGGCCCTCATATGTTTTACGATTGTAAAAATATAGTTAAATGTGAATAACTTTTGGTATGTTTTATCAAATGTCCTGAAATTTTCAGAATAAGTTTGAATAGATAGATTAATGTATTGTGGTAAGTTTGGGGGAAATTGGTTAACATCTAAGTTAAATTTTGTATGTTAAGCCACATTAAGCTCCCCAAAAAACAAGCTTAATGTCACTCATTTGCCTTGTGGAAAACCAAAACCTATGAAACTTCTAGGATTGGCTTGGATAGTGGAAATCTTGGTTTGTGCAAAATGATGCAGCAATTGATTAACATTTGGCCAATTTTTTACTCATTAAGTCACATTAAGCTCCCCAAAAAACAAGCTTAATGTCACTCATTTGCCTTGTGGGAAACCAAAATCCATGAAACTTCTAGGATAGGTTTGGAAAGTGACAAATTGAGTTTGTGCCAAGGCAATTGATTGAAGTTTAGGTGAATTTTGGTACATTAAGCTCTTTTTACATTAAGCTGCTCACATTAAATGTTTTAGGATTGTAAAAAAAATTGTTAAATGTGAATAACTTTTGGTATGTTTTATTAAATTTACTGAATTTTTCAGAATATGTTTAAATAGATAGATTAATGTATTGTGGTAAGTTTGGGGGAAATTGGTTAACATCTAAGTTCAATTTTGTACATTAAGCCACATTAAGCTACCTAAAAAACAAGCTTAATGTCACTCATTTGCCTTGTGGAAAACCAAAATCCATGAAACTTCTAGGATAGGCATGGGTAGTGGAAATCTTGGGTTGTGCAAAATTATGCAGCAATTGGTTAACATTTGGCCACTTTATTACTAATTAAGCTACATTAAGTCATTTTCACATTAAATGTTTTAAGATGTCCCACTAAATATTAATCTTTCTGCCGAAAATAGGGTTCAAGAGCTTTTTGATAAGTGTCTCCCAATAATTAAAATTCATCCTTTAGTTATTTAAAATCAGATCCTAGGCCCTTTACTCAATACTAAAATATTTGCAGAAGCAGCCAAGGCTGGAATTTTTCCATTCCAATGGGTTCCAGTCTTTCCTGTGACCATGTAAGACATACTGGACTTAATAAATATTCTCAATTATCTCTAGGTTAGGAGAGCGGGAAGATAGAGATAATTTGGGTTTCTTTTTTTTGTTCTGTTTTCCCCTCTTGGTTTAAATAAAAGTAAAAAATACCCAACTAAGGCTTTTCTCTTGACTCCAATAAGTAATATGTTTGTTTTCTCTCAACTTAGTGTTTGATCACTATGGAAAATAGTTAAGCAGTGTACACTTTTTCTTATTGACTAATCATTTAAAGTGTATATGTATTTTCACTGTTATGTTATATTTCTTTTGTATTCCCTAAGTTGGATTATAAAGTATAAAAAATAAATAAAAAGAGTCTTAAAGTTATGGGTTATATGCCACATTCTAGTAATTAGGAATAACGGGAGCCCTAATCTATTCTGGTAGTACATTTGTGTTATAAACAGGATAATAAGAACTAAATATTCAATTAAAAATTGTAAGGTTTATAGAAAAGGGGGAATAACTGGCTTAGGGCAATATGTGTTGCAAGAAAATTTGAACAAATGTCAAATCAATGATTATCATGTATATAAGGTTAGATATTTTCTAGATCATTTACTGGTAAGAACAAAGCTAGAAAGGCAGTCTCACAATACAACCATAGAATGTGAAGCTGTAGATTTGCTTGATATTGTAAGGTTTCTTCATTTTCTGGAGACTGTGGGCCAGGGCTGTTGTTGAGGTTTAGTTTGAGCAGTTTTGGATGCTAAGTGCTCAGGAGTATTATTTTAAACTAATTGAGGAGTCAGTTAGGAGATATTTAGATGGGAACAGAATAGCTCTAAGTCTTCTGGGTTTCTGTATATTGCTTTCTTATTATCTTTTAATGCTCTAAGGGAGAAAGGAAAACCCCAGCAATAAGGAATTTCAAGGTCTCTCAGGTGTACTGTAAGGTATCATGCCTCCTTCCTTTTTGTCAGTGTTAGAGGTTTAAGGTCTGCATATAACTGTATAGGTGATATCTTTCTAGCTACTGTAAGGATCTTTTCTTTGTCTTTGAAATTATGACATCGCAAAATAATGTCCCTTGGCAGAGCAGAGTCAGGTGGTTCGGGTCTTAAAGCTCTATGCATCCTGTCTATGGATACGTTGGCTGCTCCCTCTACTTCCAAAAGGAAAATAAATATTTTTTGTAGATATGTTAGTACTTGTGTGGGACATATATATATATATATATATATATATATATATATATATATATATTTTTTATTATTATTATTTTTTTTTTATTTATATATATTTATTTTTTATTTTATTTTTTTCGGGAATACCCCAGATTCTTAAATTCTTGCAATGACCTCTGTTGTCCAGGTCTTCTACTTGTGATTGTAGTTGCATAATTTCAGTGGTTTGTTCTTGTATTTGTAAAGCTGTCAAGTTTGAGGATTCAGAGAATTCTCATGTTGGTGCATGAGTGAATGGTATGTTTGTTAGGTTTATCACACTTAGATTGTTTTCTGGTAGCCACAAGTGCTGTGAGTAGCTTAAGGAATAATAAGACTTTCCCTTGATCTGTTCCAATTCTTGTATATGGTGTTAGAAATTACCCTCAGAGAAAGTCTTATATTTGAGCTCTATAAATTGTCAAGGTATGATCTATATTAAATGTATAAATAAATTACACAAAATATGAGGCTGCTGCAAATGAAATTTGATGGCTGAAAAGGTTGAGAAGCCTCTCAAATTACCATCTATTTTGCAATGTGACATTTTAAGGCAATAAGAGCAAGCAGGTTGCAGGAGGAGGAGTTAATGTAGGATTATCAGAATAGGGAGATTGTGTTATTTGTCTCCTGCTCCAGTTAAATAAATGTACAGGTGGTGTGTAGCAGCTGCAATGCCACCATAAATTATTGATTCTATATTGCATAAATGTCCCAACACAAAAAAAGGTAATGGCAATTGTGAGTTAATACTCACACCATCTTGCCCATCGGGTTAATGCTCTGTAGAGGTTAAGGATTTGGTTATTGTGCCCAAGCAGGGATCCTAGATGGTAAAGTTGCACTGTGAAGGGTCTCCGGAATCATAGTGCTGCAATGTCTGCACAGCAATTAGGCCGCATCCACTATGTGTTGTGCAGTTCTTTACATGGAAGTCTCTGTATGTGCAGTCCTATGGCATCAAGCTGCTGGTGATCTGGTAATCATTCGCATTGCTTGGGTGGTCATCCAGGCTGTAGTGCTCATTTAGAGAACATGTGGGGCAAAACGCAAACTCCCCTTTGTCCTTAGTGCTTGTCCTAGGTATTGAGTAACTCGGAGCTCTACAAATACGCAGCCATGCTGGGTTCCAGCTTGCTTCGCCCCCAACCTTCATACTTTTTTTTAATTTTATCATTATGTTTTGTACACATCCAAACAATTAACTGCAACCATAAGTTAATGATCCATATTTTATTTTAGCTGTGAAGGAGTTACATAGTTTAAAAAAAGTAATTTGCGCTATATTCAAACTATTTATTACACCAAGGATCTATTGTCTTTATTTATATGCAAACTATGCCTAGGTAAAAAATAGATCTAAGCAATTAAAAATAAGACAATTAGTACACAGTTATGTTAAATTAGATAAATCCAAATATTAAGCAGAAAAACAGAATTTATGTTTACCTGATAAATTACTTTCTCCAACGGTGTGTCCGGTCCACGGCGTCATCCTTACTTGTGGGATATTCTCCTCCCCAACAGGAAATGGCAAAGAGCCCAGCAAAGCTGGTCACATGATCCCTCCTAGGCTCCGCCTTCCCCAGTCATTCGACCGACGTAAAGGAGGAATATTTGCATAGGAGAAATCATATGATACCGTGGTGACTGTAGTTAGAGAAAATAAATCATCAGACCAGATTAAAAAACCAGGGCGGGCCGTGGACCGGACACACCGTTGGAGAAAGTAATTTATCAGTTAAACATAAATTCTGTTTTCTCCAACATAGGTGTGTCCGGTCCACGGCGTCATCCTTACTTGTGGGAACCAATACCAAAGCTTTAGGACACGGATGATGGGAGGGAGCAAATCAGGTCACCTAGATGGAAGGCACCACGGCTTGCAAAACCTTTCTCCCAAAAATAGCCTCAGAAGAAGCAAAAGTATCAAATTTGTAAAATTTGGTAAAAGTGTGCAGTGAAGACCAAGTCGCTGCCTTACATATTTGATCAACAGAAGCCTCGTTCTTGAAGGCCCATGTGGAAGCCACGGCCCTAGTGGAATGAGCTGTGATTCTTTCAGGAGGCTGCCGTCCGGCAGTCTCATAAGCCAATCTGATGATGCTTTTAAGCCAAAAAGAGAGAGAGGTAGAAGTTGCTTTTTGACCTCTCCTTTTACCAGAATAAACAACAAACAAGGAAGATGTTTGTCTGAAATCCTTTGTAGCCTCTAAATAGAATTTTAGAGCACGAACTACATCCAAATTGTGCAACAAACGTTCCTTCTTTGAAACTGGATTCGGACACAAAGAAGGCACGACTATCTCCTGGTTAATATTTTTGTTAGAAACAACTTTCGGAAGAAAACCAGGTTTAGTACGCAAAACCACCTTATCTGCATGGAACACCAGATAAGGAGGAGAACACTGCAGAGCAGATAACTCTGAAACTCTTCTAGCAGATATCAACGGAATGTAGGGGTTCAAACGGAACCCCCTGAAGAACTGAAAAAACTAAATTGAGACTCCAAGGAGGAGTCAAAGGTTTGTAAACAGGCTTGATTCTAACCAGAGCCTGAACAAAAGCTTGAACATCTGGCACAGCCGCCAGCTTTTTGTGAAGTAAAACAGATAAAGCAGAAATCTGTCCCTTCAAAGAACTTGCAGATAATCCTTTCTCCAAACCTTCTTGAAGAAAGGATAGAATCTTAGGAATTTTTATCTTGTTCCATGGGAATCCTTTAGATTCACACCAACAGATATATTTTTTCCATATTTTATGGTAGATTTTTCTAGTTACAGGCTTTCTGGCCTGAACAAGAGTATCAATGACAGAATCTGAGAACCCTCGCTTTGATAAAATCAAGCGTTCAATCTCCAAGCAGTCAGTTGGAGTGAGGCCAGATTCGGATGTTCGAACGGACCTTGAACAAGAAGGTCCTGTCTCAAAGGTAGCTTCCATGGTGGAGCCGATGACATATTCACCAGATCTGCATACCAAGTCCTGCGTGGCCACGCAGGAGCTATCAAGATCACCGATACCCTCTCCTGTTTGATCCTGGCTACCAGCCTGGGAATGAGAGGAAACGGTGGGAACACATAAGCTAGGTTGAAGCTCCAAGGTGCTACTAGTGCATCCACTAGAGTCGCCTTGGGATCTCTGGATCTGGACCCGTAGCAAGGAACCTTGAAGTTCTGACGAGACGCCATCAGATCCATGTCTGGAATGCCCCACAATTGAATTATTTGGGCAAAGATTTCCGGATGGAGTACCCACTCCCCCGGATGAAATGTCTGACGACTCAGAAAATCCGCTTCCCAATTTTCCACTCCTGGGATGTGGATTGCAGACAAGTGGCAGGAGTGAGTCTCCGCCCATTGAATTATTTTGGTCACTTCTTCCATCGCCAGGGAACTCCTTGTTCCCCCCTGATGGTTGATATACGCAACAGTCGTCATGTTGTCTGATTGAAACCGTATGAATTTGGCCTTTGCTAGCTGAGGCCAAGCCTTGAGAGCATTGAATATCGCTCTCAGTTCCAGAATATTTATCGGGAGAAGAGATTCTTCCCGAGACCAAAGACCCTGAGCTTTCAGGGGTTCCCAGACCGCGCCCCAGCCCACCAGACTGGCGTCGGTCGTGACAATGACCCACTCTGGTCTGCGGAAGCTCATCCCTTGTGACAGGTTGTCCAGGGTCAGCCACCAACGGAGTGAATCTCTGGTCCTCTGATCTACTTGTATCGTCGGAGACAAGTCTGTATAATCCCCATTCCACTGACTGAGCATGCACAGTTGTAATGGTCTTAGATGAATTCGCGCAAAAGGAACTATGTCCATTGCCGCGACCATCAAACCTATTACTTCCATGCACTGCGCTATGGAAGGAAGAAGAACAGAATGAAGTACTTGACAAGAGCTTAGAAGTTTTGATTTTCTGGCCTCTGTCAGAAAAATCCTCATTTCTAAGGAGTCTATTATTGTTCCCAAGAAGGGAACTCTTGTTGACGGAGATAGAGAACTTTTTTCTACGTTCACTTTCCACCCGTGAGATCTGAGAAAGGCCAGGACAATGTCCGTATGAGCCTTTGCTTGTGGTAGAGACGACGCTTGAATCAGTATGTCGTCCAAGTAAGGTACTACTGCAATGCCCCTTGGTCTTAGCACCGCTAGAAGGGACCCTAGTACCTTTGTGAAAATTCTTGGAGCAGTGGCTAATCCGAATGGAAGTGCCACAAACTGGTAATGCTTGTCCAGAAAGGCGAACCTTAGGAACCGATGATGTTCCTTGTGGATAGGAATATGTAGATACGCATCCTTTAAATCCACCGTGGTCATGAATTGACCTTCCTGGATGGTAGGAAGAATTGTCCGAATGGTTTCCATTTTGAACGATGGAACCTTGAGAAATTTGTTTAGGATCTTGAGATCTAAGATTGGTCTGAATGTTCCCTATTTTTTGGGAACTATGAACAGATTGGAGTAGAATCCCATCCCTTGTTCTCCTAATGGAACCGGATGAATCACTCCCATTTTTAACAGGTCTTCTACACAATGTAAGAATGCCTGTCTTTTTATGTGGTCTGAAGACAATAGAGACCTGTGGAACCTCCCCCTTGGGGGTAGCTCCTTGAATTCCAGAAGATAACCTTGGGAGACTATTTCTAGCGCCCAAGGATCCATAACATCTCTTGCCCAAGCCTGAGCGAAGAGAGAAAGTCTGCCCCCCACCAGATCCGGTCCCGGATCGGGGGCCAACATCTCATGCTGTCTTGGTAGCAGTGGCAGGTTTCTTAGCCTGCTTACCTTTGTTCCAGCCTTGCATTGGCCTCCAGGCTGGCTTGGTTTGAGAAGTATTACCCTCTTGCTTAGAGGATGTAGAACTTGAGGCTGGTCCGTTTCTGCGAAAGGGACGAAAATTTGGTTTATTTTTAGCCTTAAAAGACCTATCCTGAGGAAGGGCGTGGCCCTTACCCCCAGTGATATCTGAAATAATCTCTTTCAAGTCAGGGCCAAACAGCGTTTTCCCCTTGAAAGGTATGTTAAGCAATTTGTTCTTGGAAGACGCATCCGCTGACCAAGATTTTAGCCAAAGCGCTCTGCGCGCCACAATAGCAAACCCTGAATTTTTCGCCACTAATCTAGCTAATTGCAAAGTGGCGTCTAAAGTAAAAGAGTTAGCCAATTTAAGAGCGTGAACTCTGTCCATAATCTCCTCATAAGAAGAATCTTTATTGAGCGACTTTTCTAGTTCATCGAACCAGAAACACGCTGCTGTAGTGACAGGAACAATGCATGAAATTGGTTGTAGAAGGTAACCTTGCTGAACAAACATCTTTTTAAGCAAACCCTCTAATTTTTTATCCATAGGATCTTTGAAAGCACAACTATCTTCTATAGGGATAGTAGTGCGTTTGTTTAGAGTAGAAACCGCCCCCTCGACCTTGGGGACTGTCTGCCATAAGTCCTTTCTGGGGTCGACCATAGGAAACAATTTCTTAAATATAGGGGGAGGGACAAAAGATATGCCGGGCCTTTCCCATTCTTTGTTTACAATGTCCGCCACCCGCTTGGGTATAGGAAAAGCTTCGGGGGGCCCCGGGACCTCTAGGAACTTGTCCATCTTACATAATTTCTCTGGAATGACCAAATTGTCACAATCATCCAGAGTAGACAACACCTCCTTAAGCAGAGCGCGGAGATGTTCCAATTTAAATTTGAATGTAATCACATCAGGTTCAGCTTGTTGAGAAATTTTCCCTGAATCTGAAATTTCTCCCTCAGACAAAACCTCCCTGGCCCCCTCAGACTGGTGTAGGGGCATGTCAGAACCATTATCATCAGCGTCCTCATGCTCTTCAGTATTTTCTAAAACAGAGCAGTCGCGCTTTCGCTGATAAGTGGGCATTTTGGCTAAAATGTTTTTGATAGAATTATCCATTACAGCCGTTAATTGTTGCATAGTAAGGAGTATTGGCGCACTAGATGTACTAGGGGCCTCCTGTGTGGGCAAGACTGGCGTAGACGAAGGAGGGGATGATGCAGTACCATGCTTACTCCCCTCACTTGAGGAATCATCTTGGGCATCATTTTCTCTAAATTGTTTGTCACATACATCACATCTATTTAAATGAGAAGGAACCTTGGCTTCCTCACATACAGAACATAGTCTATCTGATAGTTCAGACATGTTAAACAGGCATAAACTTGATAACAAAGTACAAAAAACGTTTTAAAATAAAACCGTTACTGTCACTTTAAATTTTAAACTGAACACACTTTATTACTAAATATGTGAAAAAGTATGAAGGAATTGTTCAAAAGCCTTAAAAGTATTGCACACCAAATTTGAAAGCTTTAACTCTTAAAATAACGGAACCGGAGCCGTTTTTATATTTAACCCCTATACAGTCCCTGGTATCTGCTTTGCTGAGACCCAACCAAGCCCAGAGGGGAATACGATACCAAATGACGCCTTCAGAAAGCTTTTTCTATGTATCTGAGCTCCTCACACATGCATCTGCATGCCTTGCTTCCCAAAAACAACTGCGCATTAGTGGCGCGAAAATGAGGCTCTGCCTATGATTAGAGAAGGCCCCCAGTGAAAAAGGTGTCCAATACAGTGCCTGCCGTTTCTTTAACATAATTCCCAAGAATAAAATAACTCCTCAAAGCTATAAACTATTAAAAATGCTTATAAATCAATCGTTTTAGCCCAGAAAAATGTCTACCAGTCTTTAAAGCCCTTGTGAAGCCCTTTATTCTTATTTAATAAAAATGGCTTACCGGATCCCATAGGGAAAATGACAGCTTCCAGCATTACCAAGTCTTGTTAGAAATGTGTCATACCTCAAGCAGCAAAAGTCTGCTCACTGTTTCCCCCAACTGAAGTTAATTCCTCTCAACAGTCCTGTGTGGAAACAGCCATCGATTTTAGTAACAGTTGCTAAAATCATTTTCCTCTTACAAACAGAAATCTTCATCTCTTTTCTGTTTCAGAGTAAATAGTACATACCAGCACTATTTTAAAATAACAAACTCTTGATTGAAGAATAAAAACTACATTTAAACACCAAAAAACTCTAAGCCATCTCCGTGGAGATGTTGCCTGTGCAACGGCAAAGAGAATGACTGGGGAAGGCGGAGCCTAGGAGGGATCATGTGACCAGCTTTGCTGGGCTCTTTGCCATTTCCTGTTGGGGAGGAGAATATCCCACAAGTAAGGATGACGCCGTGGACCGGACACACCTATGTTGGAGAAATGTTTTTAGAAAGGAATACATCAATAAAGTTTTTTTTATGGAAGTATCTACAGAGTAATAGCGGTGAGAAATAAAAAATAGAAATAGAAAACAATGCAAAAATGTTTTTTTGGGGGGATTGGAAGGTTTCAAATTTTAATGCTCTGCAAAAAACATCTAATGTACTGAAATAGACAACCAATACAATATTTTATTACAACCCCAATTCCGAAAAAGTTGGGATAGTATGGAAAATGCAAAAAAACTAACAAAAAGTCATTTGAAAACTCAATTCACCCTGTACTATATTGAATAAATTATTTGGTGTTTTACACCATTCACCACTGCATCACCAGATGCAAGTTAAGGCTTTACTATGCAAAGAAGAAGCCATACATTAACACTGTCCAGAAGCGCAGCTGACTTCTCTGGGCTCGGTCTCATCTGAGATGGACAGTAGCACAGTGGAATTGTGTTTTGTGGTCCAACGAGTCAACATTTCAAATAGTTTTTGGAAAAACAGCAGTCACGTTCTCCAAGCCAAAGAGAAAAAGGACCATCCAAGCTGTTATCAGCGTCAGGTCCAAAAGCCAGGGTCTGTCATGGTATGGGGGTGTGTCAGTGCCCATGGCATGGGTAACTTGCACATCTGTGAGGGCTTCATTAATGCAAAAAAATATGTATACATTTTGGGGCAACATATGCTGCCATCCAGACATCGTATTTTCCAGGGACGTCCCTGCATTTTCCAGGGATGTCCCTGCATTTTCCAGCAGGACAACGCCACATTCTGCCTGGATTACAAGCACATGGCCTGCCTTCAGTCTTGACCTGTCTTTGATTGAGAATGTGTGCCGCATTATGAAGCGCAAAATAAGACAGCAAAGGTCCCGTACTGTTGTGCAGCTGAAGACTTGCATAATGAATGAATGGGGAAAATTCTGCTTGCTAAACTTAACCAATTGGTTTCTTCAGTGCCCAAATGTTTAATAAGTGTTAATAAAAGAAAAGGTGATGTTACACAGTGTTAAAAAATGTGTTGCAGTCATCAGATTTGAAATTAGTGTATTTTTTTAAAAAATGCATTAGATTTACAAAGTAAAACATCAAATAATGTGTTGATGTGTTTTCAATATAGTATAGGGTGAATTGAATTTTCAAATGACTCTTTTTGTTTGTTGCATTTTCTACACTGTCACAACTTTTTCGGAATTGGGGTTCTAAATATGCAATATGCATTGTCCAGCAAACACTGCAAATGATATGGAAATTACATAGCTGAAAGAGCTAAAGCTACAGTTTTACATGTAAAAAAATTATATTTTGTTAAAATAAATAATTAAAAATGTAAGAACCACAAGATATGCTGCCAAAGAAAAAACATAATTTATGCTTACCTGATAAATTTATTTCTCTTGTAGTGTATCCAGTCCACGGATCATCCATTACTTGTGGGATATTCTCCTTCCCAACAGGAAGTTGCAAGAGGATCACCCACAGCAGAGCTGTTATATAGCTCCTCCCCTAACTGTCATATCCAGTCATTCGACCGAAAACAGAGAAAGGAGAAACCATAGGGTGCAGTGGTGACTGTAGTTTAATTAAAATTTAGACCTGCCTTAAAAGGACAGGGCGGGCCGTGGACTGGATACACTACAAGAGAAATAAATTTATCAGGTAAGCATAAATTATGTTTTCTCTTGTTAAGTGTATCCAGTCCACGGATCATCCATTACTTGTGGGATACCAATACCAAAGCTAAAGTACACGGATGATGGGAGGGACAAGGCAGGATTAAGCGGAAGGAACCACTGCCCGAAGAACCTTTCTCCCAAAAACAGCCTCCGAAGAAGCAAAAGTATCAAATTTGTAAAATTTTGAAAAAGTGTGAAGCGAAGACCAAGTCGCAGCCTTGCAAATCTGTTCAACAGAGGCCTCATTTTTGAAGGCCCATGTGGAAGCCACAGCTCTAGTAGAATGAGCTGTAATCCTTTCAGGGAGCTGCTGTCCAGCAGTCTCATAGGCTAGGCGTATTACACTCCGAAGCCAAAAGGACAGAGAGGTTGCCGAAGCTTTTTGACCTCTCCTCTGTCCAGAGTAAACGACAAACAGGGAAGATGTTTGACGAAAATCCTTAGTAGCTTGTAAGTAAAACTTCAAGGCAAGGACTACGTCCAGATTATGTAAAGGACGTTCCTTCTTTGAAGAAGGATTAGGACACAATGATGGAACAACAATCTCTTGATTGATATTCTTGTTAGAAACCACCTTAGGTAAAAACCCAGGTTTGGTACGCAGAACTACCTTATCTGCATGAAAAATCAGATAAGGAGAATCACATTGTAAGGCAGATAGCTCAGAGACTCTCCGAGCTGAGGAAATAGCCATCAAAAACAGAACTTTCCAAGATAAAAGTTTAATATCAATGGAATGAAGGGGTTCAAACGGAACTCCTTGAAGAACTTTAAGAACCAAGTTTAAGCTCCACGGAGGAGCAACAGGTTTAAACACATGCTTAATTCTAACCAAAGCCTGGCAAAATGCCTGAACGTCTGGAACCTCTGCCAGACGCTTGTGCAAAAGAATAGACAGAGCAGAAATCTGTCCCTTTAAGGAACTAGCTGATAATCCTTTGTCCAAGCCCTCTTGGAGAAAAGACAATATTCTAGGAATCCTAACCTTACTCCATGAGTAATTCTTGGATTCACACCAATAAGGATATTTACTCCATATCTTGTGGTAGATTTTCCTGGTAACAGGCTTTCGTGCCTGTATTAAGGTATCAATGACTGACTCGGAGAAGCCACGCTTTGATAGAATCAAGCGTTCAATCTCCATGCAGTCAGTCTCAGAGAAAACATAATTTATGCTTACCTGATAAATTCCTTTCTCCTGTAGTGTAGTCAGTCCACGGGTCATCCATTACTTATGGGATATTAACTCCTCCCCAACAGGAAGTGCAAGAGGATCACCCAAGCAGAGCTGCTATATAGCTCCTCCCCTCTACGTCACACCCAGTCATTCAACCGAAAACCAAACAAGAAAGGAGAAACTATAGGGTGCAGTGGTGACTGGAGTATAATTTAAAAATTTAGACCTGCCATAAAAAACAGGGTGGGCCGTGGACTGACTACACTACAGGAGAAAGGAATTTATCAGGTAAGCATAAATTATGTTTTCTCCTGTTAAGTGTAGTCAGTCCACGGGTCATCCATTACTTATGGGATACCAATACCAAAGCTAAAGTACACGGATGACGGGAGGGACAGGCAGGATCTTTATACGGAAGGAACCACTGCCTGAAGAACCTTTCTCCCAAAAACAGCCTCTGCAGAAGCAAAAGTGTCAAATTTGTAAAATTTGGAAAAAGTATGAAGAGAAGACCAAGTTGCAGCCTTGCAAATCTGTTCAACAGAGGCCTCATTCTTAAAGGCCCAAGTGGAAGCCACAGCTCTAGTAGAATGAGCTGTAATCCTTTCAGGAGGTTGCTGTCCAGCAGTCTCATAGGCTAAACGTATTATGCTACGAAGCCAAAAGGATAGAGAGGTAGCAGATGCTTTTTGACCTCTCCTCTGTCCAGAATAAACGACAAACAGGGAAGAAGTTTGACGAAAATCTTTAGTTGCCTGTAAATAAAATTTCAGGGCACGGACTACGTCTAGATTGTGCAGAAGTCGTTCCTTCTTTGAAGAAGGGTTAGGGCACAATGATGGAACAACAATCTCTTGATTTATATTCTTGTTAGTGACTACCTTAGGTAAGAACCCAGGTTTAGTACGCAGAACTACCTTATCTGAATGAAAAATCAGATAAGGAGAATCACAATGTAAGGCTGATAACTCAGAGACTCTAAGAGCCGAGGAAATAGCCATTAAAAACAGAACTTTCCAAGATAACAGCTTGATATCAATGGAATGAAGGGGTTCAAACGGAACACCCTGTAAAACGTTAAGAACTAAATTTAAGCTCCACGGTGGAGCTACAGTCTTAAACACAGGCTTAATCCTAGCCAAAGCCTGACAAAAAGCCTGAACGTCTGGAACTTCTGACAGACGTTTGTGTAAAAGGATGGACAGAGCTGAGATCTGTCCCTTTAAAGAACTTGCAGATAAACCCTTTTCTAAACCTTCTTGTAGAAAAGACAATATCCTAGGAATCCTAACCTTACTCCATGAGTAGCTCTTGGATTCGCACCAGTGTAAGTATTTACGCCATATCTTATGGTAAATTTTCCTGGTAACAGGTTTCCTAGCCTGTATTAAGGTATCAATTACTGACTCCGAAAATCCACGCTTTGATAAAATCAAGCGTTCAATTTCCATGCAGTCAGCTTCAGAGAAATTAGATTTTGATGTTTGAAAGGACCCTGAATTAGAAGGTCCTGTCTCAGAGGCAGAGACCAAGGTGGACAGGATGACATGTCCACTAGATCTGCATACCAGGTCCTGCGTGGCCACGCAGGCGCTATTAGAATCACCGATGCTTTCTCCTGTTTGATCCTGGCAATCAAACGAGGAAGCATCGGGAAGGGTGGAAACACATAAGCCATCCTGAAGGTCCAAGGTGCTGTCAAGGCATCTATCAGGACCGCTCCCGGGTCCCTGGACCTGGACCCGTAACAAGGAAGCTTGGCGTTCTGGCGAGACGCCATGAGATCCATATCTGGTTTGCCCCAACGTCGAAGTATTTGGGCAAAGACCTCCGGATGAAGTTCCCACTCCCCCGGATGAAAAGTCTGGCGACTTAGGAAATCCGCCTCCCAGTTCTCCACTCCTGGGATGTGGATCGCTGACAGGTGGCAAGAGTGAGACTCTGCCCAGCGAATTATCTTTGATACTTCCATCATTGCTAGGGAACTCCTTGTCCCTCCCTGATGGTTGATGTAAGCCACAGTCGTGATGTTGTCCAACTGAAACCTGATGAACCTCAGAGTTGCTAACTGAGGCCAAGCCAGAAGGGCATTGAGAACTGCTCTCAATTCCAGAATGTTTATTGGAAGGAGACTCTCCTCTTGAGTCCATGATCCCTGAGCCTTCAGGGAATTCCAGACAGCGCCCCAACCTAGTAGGCTGGCGTCTGTTGTTACAATTGTCCAGTCTGGCCTGCTGAAGGGCATCCCCCTGGACAGATGTGGCCGAGAAAGCCACCATAGAAGAGAATCTCTGGTCTCTTGATCCAGATTCAGCGTAGGGGACAAATCTGAGTAATGCCCATTCCACTGACTTAGCATGCACAATTGCAGCGGTCTGAGGTGCAGGCGTGCAAAAGTAACTATGTCCATTGCCGCTACCATTAAGCCGATTACCTCCATGCATTGAGCCACTGACGGGTGTTGAATGGAATGAAGGACACGGCAAGCATTTAGAAGCTTTGTTAACCTGTCCTCTGTCAGGTAAATTTTCATTTCTACAGATTCTATAAGAGTCCCCAAGAAGGGAACTCTTGTGAGTGGTAAGAGAGAACTCTTCTCCTCGTTCACTTTCCACCCATGCGACCTTAGAAATGCCAGTACTAACTCTGTATGAGACTTGGCAGTTTGGAAGCTTGCCGCTTGTATCAGAATGTCGTCTAGGTACGGAGCTACCGAAATTCCTCGCGGTCTTAGTACCGCCAGAAGAGAGCCCAGTACCTTTGTAAAGATTCTTGGAGCCGTAGCCAACCCGAAGGGAAGAGCTACAAACTGGTAATGCCTGTCTAGGAAAGCAAACCTTAGATACCGGTAATGTTCTCTGTGAATCGGTATGTGAAGGTAAGCATCCTTTAAATCCACTGTGGTCATGTACTGACCTCTTTGGATCATGGGTAAGATTGTCCGAATAGTTTCCATTTTGAACGATGGAACTCTTAGGAATTTGTTTAGGATCTTTAAATCCAATATTGGTCTGAAGGTTCCCTCTTTTTTGGGAACCACAAACAGATTTGAGTAAAACCCTTGTCCGTGTTCCGACCGCGGAACTGGGTGGATCACTCCCATTAGTAAAAGGTCTTGTACACAGCGTAGAAACGCCTCTTTCTTTATCTGGTTTGTTGACAACCTTGAAAGGTGAAATCTCCCTTGTGGAGGAGAAGCTTTGAAGTCCAGAAGATATCCCTGAGATATGATCTCCAACGCCCAGGGATCCTGGACATCTCTTGCCCAAGCCTGGGCGAAGAGAGAGAGTCTGCCCCCCACTAGATCCGTTTCCGGATCGGGGGCCCTCACTTCATGCTGTCTTAGGGGCAGCAGCAGGTTTTCTGGCCTGCTTGCCCTTGTTCCAGGTCTGGTTAGGTTTCCAACCTTGTCTGTAGCGAGCAACAGCTCCTTCCTGTTTTGGAGCAGAGGAAGTTGATGCTGCTCCTGCCTTGAAGTTACGAAAGGCACGAAAATTAGACTGTCTAGCCCTAGGTTTGGCTCTGTCTTGAGGCAGGGCATGGCCTTTACCTCCCGTAATATCAGCGATAATTTCTTTCAAACCGGGCCCGAATAAAGTCTGCCCCTTGAAAGGTATGTTAAGTAATTTCGATTTAGAAGTTACATCAGCTGACCAGGATTTTAGCCACAGCGCTCTGCGTGCCTGAATGGCGAATCCGGAATTCTTAGCCGTAAGTTTAGTTAAATGTACTACGGCATCAGAAATAAATGAATTAGCTAGCTTAAGGGTTTTAAGCTTGTGTGAAATCTCATCTAATGGCGCTGAGTCAATGGTCTCTTCCAGAGACTCAAACCAAAATGCTGCCGCAGCCGTGACAGGCGCAATGCATGCAAGGGGTTGTAATATAAAACCTTGTTGAACAAACATTTTCTTAAGGTAACTCTCTAACTTTTTATCCATTGGATCTGAAAAGGCACAACTATCCTCCACCGGGATAGTGGTACGCTTAGCTAAAGTAGAAACTGCTCCCTCCACCTTAGGGACCGTTTGCCATAAGTCCCGTGTGGTGGCGTCTATTGGAAACATTTTTCTGAATATAGGAGGGGGTGAGAAAGGCACACCGGGTCTATCCCACTCCTTAGTAACAATTTCAGTAAGTCTCTTTAGGTATAGGAAAAACGTCAGTACTCGTCGGTACCGCAAAATATTTATCCAACCTACACATTTTCTCTGGGATTGCAACTGTGTTACAATCATTCAGAGCTGCTAACACCTCCCCTAGTAATACACGGAGGTTTTCCAGCTTAAACTTAAAATTTGAAATGTCTGAATCCAGTTTATTTGGATCAGATCCGTCACCCGCAGAATGAAGCTCTCCGTCCTCATGCTCTGCAAATTGTGACGCAGTATCAGACATGGCCCTAGCATTATCAGCGTACTCTGTTCTCATCCCAGAGTGATCTTGTTTACCCCTAAGTTCTGGCAATTTAGACAAAACTTCAGTCATAACATTAGCCATGTCTTGTAGAGTGATTTGTAATGGCCGCCCTGATGTACTTGGCGTTACAATATCACGCACCTCCTGAGCGGGAGATGCAGGTACTGACACGTGAGGCAAGTTAGTCGGCATAACTTCCCCCTCGTTGTCTGGTGAATGTTGCTTAACATGTACAGATTGACTTTTATTTAAAGTAGCATCAATGCAATTAGTACATAAATTTCTATTGGGCTCCACCTTGGCTTTTGAACATATTGCACAAAGAGATTCCTCTGTGTCAGACATGTTTAAACAAACTAGCAATTAGACTAGCAAGCTTGGAAATACTTTTCAACTAAATTTACAAGCAATATGTAAAACGTTACTGTGCCTTTAAGAAGCACACAAAAAACTGTCACAGTTGAATAACAATGAACCGGATTAGTTATAGAAACCAAATTTAGCAAAGGATTGCACTCATTAGCAATGGATGATTAACCCTTAATATCAGAAAAAACGGATAACAATTGAAAATATAAGCGTTTTTATCACAGTCAAAGCACAGTCTCACAGGTCTGCTGTGAGTGATTACCTCCCTCAAAACTAGTTTTGAAGACCCCTGAGCTCTGTGGAGACGTCCTGGATCATGCAGGGAGAAAAAGGCAGACTGTGACTGAATTTCTGATGCGTAGTAAAAGCGCCAAAATAGGCCCCTCCCACTCACACTACAACAGTGAGCGAAGCTCAGTAAACTGTTTTAATTTAAAACAAACGACAGCCACGTGGAAAATAACGCCCAAAACAATTTTTCACCAAGTACCTCAGATAATTAAACGATTTAACATGCCAGCAAATGTTTAAAATCTAATTTATGAATGTCATTAAAAGCCTGCTGCTAGTCGCTCACACTGCAAGTTAGGCTAAAAGTTATATGCATACAGTATTTTCCCAGTGAAGTGCCATTCCCCAGAAATACTTAAGTGTAAACATATATACATATCAGCCTGATACCAGTTGCTACTACTGCATTTAAGGCTGTACTTACATTATATCGGTATTAGCAGTATTTTCTCAGTCAATTCCATTCCTTAGAAAATAATATACTGCAACATACCTCTTTGCAGGTGAACCTGCCCGCTGTCCCCTGATCTGAAGTTACATTACTCCTCAGAATGGCCGAGAACAGCAAATGGATCTTAGTTACGTCCACTAAGATCATACACAAAAACTCAGGTAGATTCTTCTTCAAATTCTGCCTGAGAAGAAAACAACACACTCCGGTGCCGTTTAAAATAACAAACTTTTGATTGAAGATATAAAAACTAAGTTTAATCACCACAGTCCTCTCACACATCCTATCTATTAGTTGGGTGCAAGAGAATGACTGGGTGTGACGTAGAGGGGAGGAGCTATATAGCAGCTCTGCTTGGGTGATCCTCTTGCACTTCCTGTTGGGGAGGAGTTAATATCCCATAAGTAATGGATGACCCGTGGACTGACTACACTTAACAGGAGAAATTAGATTTGGATGATTGAAAGGACCTTGTATCAGAAGGTCCTGTCTTAGAGGCAGAGTCCATGGTGGAAAGGATGACATGTCCACTAGGTCTGCATACCAAGTCCTGCGTGGCTACGCAGGTGCTATCAGAATCACTGATGCTCTCTCCTGTTTGATTTTGGCAATCAGTCGAGGGAGCAGAGGAAACGGTGTAAACACATAAGCCATGTTGAAGAACCAAGGCGCTGCTAGAGCATCTATCAGCGTCGCTTCTGGGTCCCTGGACCTGGATCCGTAACAAGGGAGCTTGGCGTTCTGGCGAGACGCCATGAGATCCAACTCTGGTTTGCCCCAAAGATGAATCAATTGAGCAAACACCTCCGGATGGAGTTCCCACTCCCCCGGATGGAAAGTCTGACGACTTAGAAAATCCGCCTCCCAGTTCTCCACGCCTGGGATATGGATTGCTGACAGGTGGCAAGAGTGGGACTCTGCCCAGCGAATTATTTTTGAGACTTCTAACATCGCTAGGGAACTCCTGGTTCCCCCTTGATGGTTGATGTAAGCCACAGTCGTGATGTTGTCCGACTGAAATCTGATGAACCTCAGTGTTGCTAACTGAGGCCAAGCCAGAAGAGCATTGAATATCGCTCTTAACTCCAGAATATTTATTGGAAGGAGTTTCTCCTCCTGAGTCCACGATCCCTGTGCCTTCAGGGAGTTCCAGACTGCACCCCAACCTAGAAGGCTGGCATCTGTTGTTACAATTGTCCAATCTGGCCTGCGAAAGGTCATACCCTTGGACAGGTGGACCCGAGACAACCACCAGAGAAGAGAATCTCTGGTCTCTTGACCCAGATTTAGCAGAGGGGACAAATCTGTGTAATCCCCATTCCACTGACTCAGCATGCATAATTGCAGCGGTCTGAGATGTAGGCGCGCAAATGGCACTATGTCCATTGCCGCTACCATTAAGCCGATTACCTCCATACACTGAGCCACCGAAGGGCGCGGAATGGAGTGAAGAACACGGCAAGCATTTAGAAGTTTTGATAACCTGGACTCCGTCAGGTAAATTTTCATTTCTACAGAATCTATAAGAGTCCCTAAGAAGGAGACTCTTGTGAGTGGGGATAGAGAACTCTTTTCCTCGTTCACTTTCCACCCGTGCAACCTCAGAAATGCCAGAACTATCTCTGTATGAGACTTGGCAACTTGAAAGTTTGACGCCTGTATCAGGATGTCGTCTAGATATGGAGCTACCGCTATGCCTCGCGGTCTTAGAATGCCAGAAGTGAGCCCAGAACCTTTGTAAAGATTCTCGGGGCTGTAGCCAACCCGAAGGGAAGAGCTACAAATTGGTAATGCCTGTCTAGAAAGGCAAACCTTAGAAACCGATGATGGTCTTTGTGAATCGGTATGTGAAGGTAGGCATCCTTTAGGTCCACTGTGGTCATGTACTGACCCTCTTGGATCATGGGTAGGATGGTCCGAATAGTTTCCATTTTGAAAGATGGAACTCTGAGGAATTTGTATAAGATCTTTAGATCCAAAATTGGTCTGAAGGTTCCCTCTTTTTTGGGAACCACAAACAGATTTGAATAAAAACCCTGTCCTTGTTCCGTCCGCGGAACTGGATGGATCACTCCCATAATTAGGAGGTCTTGCACACAGCGTAGGAATGCCTCTTTCTTTATCTGATTTGCAGATAGCCTTGAAAGATGAAATCTCCCTTGTGGAGGGGAAGCTTTGAAGTCCAGAAGATATCCCTGAGATATGATCTTGAACATCTCTTGCCCATGCCTGGGCGAAGAGAGAAAGTCTGCCGGATAGGGGGCCGTTCCTTCATGCTGTCTTAGAGGCAGCAGCAGGCTTTCTGGCCTGCTTGCCTTTGTTCCAGGACTGGTTAGGTTTCCAGGCCTGCTTAGATTGAGCAAAAGTTCCCTCTTGCTTTGAAGCGGAGGAAGTAGATGCTGCACCTGCCTTGAAATTTCGAAAGGCACGAAAATTAGACTGTTTGGCCTTTGCTTTGGCCCTGTCCTGAGGAAGGGTATGACCCTTACCTCCAGTAATGTCAGCAATAATTTCCTTCAAACCAGGCCCGAATAAGGTCTGCCCCTTGAAAGGAATGTTGAGTAATTTAGACTTCGAAGTCACGTCAGCTGACCAGGATTTAAGCCATAGCGCCCTACGCGCCTGGATGGCGAATCCGGAATTCTTAGCCGTTAGTTCAGTCAAATGAACAATGGCATCAGAAACAAATGAGTTAGCTAGCTTAAGTGTTCTAAGCTTGTCAATAATTTCAGTCAATAGAGCTGTATGGATGGCCTCTTCCAGAGCCTCAAACCAGAATGCCGCGGCGGCCGTGACAGGCGCTATGCATGCAAGGGGCTGTAAAATAAAACTTTGTTGAATAAACATTTTCTTAAGGTAACCCTCCAATTTTGTTATCCATTTGATCTGAAAAAGCACAACTGTCCTCAACCGGGATAGTGGTACGCTTTGCTAAAGTAGAGACTGCTCCCTCCACCTTAGGGACCGTCTGCCATAAGTCCCGTGTAGTGGCGTCTATTGGAAACATTTTTCTAAATATAGGAGGTGGGGAAAAAGGCACACCCGGTCTATCCCACTCCTTGCTAATAATTTCTGTAAGCCTTTTAGGTATAGGAAAAACATCAGTACACACCGGCACCGCATAGTATTTATCCAGCCTACACAATTTCTCTGGTACTGCAACTGTGTTACAGTCATTCAGAGTAGCTAATACCTCCCCAAGCAATACACGGAGGTTCTCAAGCTTAAATTTAAAATTAGAAATCTCTGAATCAGGTTTCCCCGAATCAGAGACGTCACCCACAGACTGAAGCTCTCCGTCCTCATGATCTGCATATTGTGACGCAGTATCAGACATGGCCCTTACAGCATCTGCGCGCTCTGTATTTCTCCTAACCCCAGAGCAATCGCGCTTGCCTCTTAATTCAGGCAACCTGGATAATACCTCTGACAGGGTATTATTCATGATTGCAGCCATGTCCTGCAAGGTAATCGCTATGGGCGTCCCTGATGCAATTGGCGCCATATTAGCGTGCATCCCCTGAGCGGGAGGCGAAGGGTCTGACACGTGGGGAGAGTTAGTCGGCATAACTTCCCCCTCGTCAGAATCTTCTGGTGATATTTATTTTATAGTTAAAGACTGATCTTTACTGTTTAAGGTGAAATCAATACATTTAGTACACATTCTCCTATGGGGCTCCACCATGGCTTTCAAACATAATGAACAAGTTGTTTCCTCTGTGTCAGACATGTTTAAACAGACTAGCAATGAGACTAGCAAGCTTGGAAAACACTTTAAACAAGTTTACAAGCAATATAAAAAACGTTACTGCACCTTTAAGAAACACAAATTTTTGCCAAAATTTGAAATAACAGTGAAAAAAGGCAGTTACACTAACAAAATTTTTACAGTGTATGTAACAAGTTAGCAGAGCATTGCACCCACTTGCAAATGGATGATTAACCCCTTAATACCAAACACAGAATAATAACTGACAAAAACATTTTTTATTTTTTTTTAAATAGTCACAACAACTGCCACAGCTCTACTGTGGCTTGTTACCTCCCTCAAAAACGACTTTGAAGCCTTTTGAGCCCTCCAGAGATATCCTGGATCATGCAGGAAGAAGCTGGATGTCTGTGTTTGTAATTTTTGCTGCACAAAAAAAAACCCTCCCACTCATATTACAACAGTGGAAAGTCAGGAAACTGTTACTAGGCAGAATTCAAGCCAGCCATGTGGAAAAAAACTAGGCCCCAATAAGTTTTATCACCAAACATATATAAAAACGATTAAACATGCCAGCAAACGTTTTATATTACATTTTTATGAGTATGTATCTCTATTAATAAGCCTGATACCAGTAGCTCTCACTGCATTTAAGGCTTTACTTACATTAGTTCAGTATCAGCAGCATTTTCTAGCAAATTCCATCCCTAGAAATATATTAACTGCACATACCTTATTGCAGGAAAACCTGCACGCCATTCCCTCTCTGAAGTTACCTCACTCCTCAGAATATGTGAGAACAGCCATGGATCTTAGTTACTTCTGCTAAGATCATAGAAAACGCAGGCAGATTCTTCTTCTAAATACTGCCTGAGATAAACAGTACACTCCGGTACAATTTAAAAATAAACTTTTGATTGAAGAATAAACTAAGTATAAAACACCACACTCCTCTTACAACCTCCATCTTGGTTGAGGACTGGATATGACAGTTAGGGGAGGAGCTATATAGCAGCTCTGCTGTGGGTGATCCTCTTGCAACTTCCTGTTGGGAAGGAGAATATCCCACAAGTAATGGATGATCCGTGGACTGGATACACTTAACAAGAGAAACATCAAAGCTATTTTTTTCACATATAAGGGATAATACTCAAAGATTATCTTGGTTCCATCTAAAACAAGATGTTTCAAAAATGTACTACAGTGCTTTGCATTTTGGGGAAAAAATGGATGTTCCTACTTCTTTGTAGGAGTTGTCCTTATCAGCCAGTGAGCAGTGGCGTCCTTTAGGCTTCAGCTGAAAACTATATTGTACTTGCCTTTAGTTTAAACAGTTTTTACATAACCTTTTATCATGTAAAAAGTATTTGAAACATGTTTATCTGCTGTTCTTTCTAATACATGATGAAGCTAAGTATCACGTTCCTTTAACCAATAATACTAATTCAGGATGTGTGTGCAATTAATTAAATATATTTTGAGTATTTTAATACTAT
Source organism: Bombina bombina (assembly GCF_027579735.1). Classification (NCBI taxonomy): domain Eukaryota; kingdom Metazoa; phylum Chordata; class Amphibia; order Anura; family Bombinatoridae; genus Bombina; species Bombina bombina. The sequence goes on along the minus strand of NC_069504.1, from coordinate 436,595,667 downwards.
TTTTTATAACTATAAAATTAATTCTAATCATAAGTGAACATTCAATAGTATTTAGTTTGACAAGTTTTGCAAATTAAAAGTGTGAGTTGAAATATTTTCATTTTTAACAAAAAAAAACCCTAATTTTTATTATCATGTGAAAAAAAATTGGTGAACAGTCAAGAAACAAAATTGGCAAAACAGGTTATTTAGTAGGCCATGTCAGCTGGTTTTGAAAAGTACATAAAATGTGCAAAAAGCTGCTAGAAAAGTGCTTTACAGATATTGTGTAATGCTGCAAATCATTAGTGATGCATAAATACAAATTTTACTTTAATGTCCCTCTTAAAAGCATTAACATTTTAAATGCACGTATTAAAAAAAAAAAAAAAATCACAAAATTACCAAAACTATCAGCTCCACGGAGTATGTCAGGTGATGGGTAACTGTTTAGATCACTTGATGAAATACTAAATTCTGAATCAAGAAAGGAATCTTGACATTCCATCAAAAGGGGAGAATAGCCTGTTGGCAGACTGAGCCCTATATAAAAAAATAAAAAAAACCATAAAAAAACAAGAAATATGGCCTACATTACTATAGGTTCACTTCCACTTCGATAAATGAGTATATTTAAATATATCGTATGTGAGCTTTTTCACAGAAATTAATGAAAACATCATAATAAACATGCATGCAAATCTGGTCATGGCGTCTAACTATTATCATTAAAGGGACAGTCTAGTCCAAAATAAACTTTCATGATTCAGATAGGGCATGTAATTTTAAACAATTTTCCAATTTACTTTTATCACCAATTTTTCTTTGTTCTCTTGGTATTCTTAGTTGAAAGCTAAACCTAGGCGGTTCAAATGCTAATTTCTATGCTCTTGAAGGCCGCCTCTTCTCGCAGGGCATTTTGACAGTTTTTCACCACTAGAGGGTGTTAGTTCATGTGTGCCATATAGATAACACTGTGCCCACGTACATGGAGTTCCTATGAGTCAGCATTGATTGGCTAAAATGCATGTCTGTCAAAAAATTTAAATAAGGAGGCAGTTGGCAGAGGCTTAGATACAAGATAATCACAGAGGTAAGAAGTGTATTAATATAACTGTGTTGGTTATGCAAAACTAGGGATTGGGTAATAAAGGGATTATCTATCTTTTAAAACAATAACAATTCTTGTGTAGACTGTCCCTTTATTTAATAGCAGGATCTCATGTCAGACATCACAACCTGCAAAAACTCATTTCAGGGAGCAGGCTTCACCCGGTACTGCGCCGCCACCCTCCCAGTTATATATTGGACACCTTGAAACTCTACATAAGATAGAGACTTATTAAAGAAGCTTTCCGCTAAAGTCACATTAAAAAAAAAAAAGTAGCTTTATTGCACAACCACATACAACAAAACAGAATTGATGCTTACCTGATAAATTACTTTCTCCAACGGTGTGTCCGGTCCACGGCGTCATCCTTACTTGTGGGAATATCTCTTCCCCAACAGGAAATGGCAAAGAGTCCCAGCAAAGCTGGCCATATAGTCCCTCCTAGGCTCCGCCCACCCCAGTCATTCGACCGACGGACAGGAGGAAAAATATAGGAGAAACCATATGGTACCGTGGTGACTGTAGTTAGAGAAAATAATTCATCAGACCTGATTAAAAAGCCAGGGCGGGCCGTGGACCGGACACACCGTTGGAGAAAGTAATTTATCAGGTAAGCATAAATTCTGTTTTCTCCAACATTGGTGTGTCCGGTCCACGGCGTCATCCTTACTTGTGGGAACCAATACCAAAGCTTTAGGACACGGATGAAGGGAGGGAGCAAATCAGGTTACCTAAACGGAAGGCACCACGGCTTGCAAAACCTTTCTCCCAAAAATAGCCTCCGAAGAAGCAAAAGTATCAAATTTGTAAAATTTGGCAAAAGTGTGCAGTGAAGACCAAGTCGCTGCCTTACATATCTGATCAACAGAAGCCTCGTTCTTGAAGGCCCATGTGGAAGCCACAGCCCTAGTGGAGTGAGCTGTGATTCTTTCAGGAGGCTGCCGTCCGGCAGTCTCGTAAGCCAATCGGATTATGCTTTTAAGCCAAAAGGAAAGAGGTAGAAGTCGCTTTTTGACCTCTCCTTTTACCAGAATAGACGACAAACAGAGAAGATGTATGTCTGAAATCTTTTGTAGCTTCTAAATAGAATTTTAGAGCACGGACTACGTCCAAATTGTGTAACAAACACGTTCCTTCTTTGAAACTGGATTCGGACACAAAGAAGGTACAACTATCTCCTGGTTAATATTTTTGTTAGAAACAACCTTTGGAAGAAAACCAGGCTTAGTACGCAAAACCACCTTATCTGCATGGAACACCAGATAGGGCGGAGAACACTGCAGAGCAGATAATTCTGAAACTCTTCTAGCAGAAGAAATAGCAACCAAAAACAAAACTTTCCAAGATAACAACTTAATATCTATGGAATGTAGAGGTTCAAATGGAACCCCTTGAAGAACTGAAAGAACTAGATTTAAACTCCAGGGAGGAGTCAAAGGTCTGTAAACAGGCTTGATCCTAACCAGAGCCTGAACAAATGCTTGAACATCTGGCATAGCTGCCAGTCATTTGTGTAGTAAGACAGATAAAGCAGAAATCTGTCCCTTTAGAGAACTCGCAGATAATCCTTTATCCAAACCTTCTTGCAGAAAGGAAAGAATCTTAGGAATTTTTACCTTATTCCAAGGGAATCCCTTGGATTCACACCAGCAGATATATCTTTTCCATATTTTATGGTAAATCTTTCTAGTTACCGCTTTTCTGGCCTGAACCAGAGTATCAATCACCGAATCTGAAAACCCACTCTTTGATAGAATCAAGCGTTCAATCTCCAAGCCGTCAGCTGGAGGGAGACCAGATTTGGATGTTCGAATGGACCCTGAACAAGAAGGTCCTGTCTCAAAGGTAGCTTCCATGGTGGAACCGATGACATATTCACCAGGTCTGCATACCAAGTCCTGCGTGGCCACGCAGGAGCTATCAAGATCACCGAGACCCTCTCCTGTTTGATCCTGGCTACCAGCCTGGGAATGAGAGGAAACGGTGGGAACACATAAGCTAGGTTGAAGGTCCAAGGCGCTACTAGTGCATCCAATAGAGTCGCCTTGGGATCCCTGGATCTGGACCCGTAGCAAGGCACCTTGAAGTTCTGACGAGACGCCATCAGATCCATGTCTGGAATGCCCCATAATTGAGTCAACTGGGCAAAAATCTCCGGGTGGAGTTCCCACTCCCCCGGATGGAATGTCTGACGACTCAGATAATCCGCTTCCCAGTTTTCCACACCTGGGATGTGGATCGCAGATAGATGGCAGGAGTGATTCTCCACCCATTGAATTATTTTGGTTACTTCTTTCATCGCCAGGGAACTCCTTGTTCCCCCCTGATGATTGATATACGCAACAGTCGTCATGTTGTCTGATTGGAATCTTATGAATCTGGCCTTTGCAAGCTGAGGCCAAGTCCTGAGAGCATTGAATATCGCTCTTAGTTCCAGAATGTTTATCAGGAGAAGAGACTCTTCCCGAGACCATAGTCCCTGAGCTTTTAGGGATTCCCAGACCGCACCCCAGCCCACTAGACTGGCGTCGGTCTTGACAATGACCCACTCTGGTCTGCGGAAGCTCATTCCCTGGGATAGGTGGTCCAGGGATATCCACCAACTGAGTGAATCTCTGGTCTTCTGATCTACTTGAATCACTGGAGACAAGTCTGTATAGTCCCCATTCCACTGTTTCAGCATGCACAGTTGTAATGGTCTTAGATGAATTCGCGCAAAAGGAAATATGTCCATTGCTGCAACCATCAACGCTACTACTTCCATGCACTGAGCTATGGAAGGACGTGGAACAGAATGAAGAACTTGACAAGCGCTTAGAAGTTTTGACTTTCTGACATCTGTCAGAAAGATCCTCATTTCTAAGGAATCTATTATTGTTCCCAGGAAGGGAACTCTTGTTGACGGAGACAGAGAACTTTTTTCTATGTTCACCTTCCATCCATGAGATCTGAGAAAGGCCAGAACGATGTCTGTATGAGCCTTTGCTTTTGAAAGGGACGACGCTTGTATTAGAATGTCGTCCAAGTATGGTACTACTGCAATGCCCCTCGGTCTTAGAACCGCTAGAAGGGACCCGAGTACCTTTGTGAAAATCCTTGGAGCAGTGGCTAATCCGAATGGGAGGGCCACAAACTGGTAATGTTTGTCCAGAAAGGCGAACCTTAGGAACTGATGATGTTCTTTGTGGATAGGAATATGTAGGTACGCATCCTTTAGATCCACAGTAGTCATAAATTGACCTTCCTGGGTAGAATCGTTCGAATGGTTTCCATTTTGAATGATGGTACCCTGAGAAATTTGTTTAGGATCTTTAAATCCAGAATTGGTCTGAAGGTTCCCTCTTTTTTGGGAACTACGAACAGATTTGAGTAAAATCCCATTCCTTGTTCCGTCATTGGAACTGGGTGTATCACTCCCATCTTTAGCAGGTCTTCTACACAATGTAAGAACGCCTGTCTCTTTATTTGGTTTGAGGATAAGTGAGAGATGTGGAACCTTCCCCTTGGGGTAGTTCCTTGAATTCCAGAAGATAACCCTGAGAAACTATTTCTAGCGTCCAGGGATCCTGAACATCTCTTGCCCAAGCCTGAGCAAAGAGAGAGAGTCTGCCCCCCACTAGATCCGATCCCGGATCGGGGGCTACTCCTTCATGCTGTTTTGTTAGCGGTAGCAGGCTTCTTGGTCTGCTTACCCTTGTTCCAGCCTTGCATCGGTTTCCAGGCTGGTTTGGACTGTGAGGCATTACCCTCTTGCTTAGAGGATGCAGAATTAGAGGCCGGTCCGTTCCTGAAATTACGAAAGGAACGAAAATTAGACTTATTCTTGGCCTTGAAAGGCCTATCTTGTGGGAGGGCGTGGCCCTTTCCCCCAGCGATGTCTGAGATAATCTCTTTCAATTCTGGTCCAAAGAGGGTTTTACCCTTGAAGGGGATGTTAAGCAATTTTGTCTTGGATGATACATCCGCTAACCAAGACTTTAGCCAAAGCGCTCTGCGCGCCACAATTGCAAACCCTGAATTTTTCGCCGCTAATCTAGCTAATTGCAAAGCGGCATCTAAAATAAAAGAGTTAGCCAACTTAAGTGCGTGAACTCTGTCCATAACCTCCTCATATGGAGTCTCTCTACTGAGCGACTTTTCTAGTTCCTCGAACCAGAACCACGCTGCTGTAGTGACAGGAACAATGCACAAAATGGGTTGTAGAAGGTAACCTTGCTGTACAAAAATCTTTTTAAGCAAACCTTCCAATTTTTTATCCATAGGATCTTTGAAAGCACAACTATCTTCGATAGGAATAGTAGTGCGCTTGTTTAGAGTAGAAACTGCCCCCTCGACCTTAGGGACTGTCTGCCATAAGTCCTTTCTGGGGTCGACCATAGGAAATAATTTCTTAAATATAGGAGGGGGAACAAAAGGTATGCCGGGCTTCTCCCACTCCTTATTCACTATGTCCGCCACCCGCTTGGGTATAGGAAAAGCGTCGGGGTGCACCGGAACCTCTAGGAACTTGTCCATCTTGCATAATTTTTCTGGAATGACCAAGTTGTCACAATCATCCAGAGTAGATAACACCTCCTTAAGCAGTGCGCGGAGATGTTCTAATTTAAATTTAAATGTGAAAATATATGAAGGAATTGTTCAAAATTTACCAAAATTTCACCACATTGTCTTAAAGCATTAAAAGTATTGCCGGTTACAGAATTAACCCCTATACAGTCCCAGCTACAGCCTTTGCTGTGACTTTACCAAGCCCAGAGGGGAATACGATACCAAATGACGCCTTCTAGGAACTTTTCCAACTACTTTCAGGTCCTCACACATGTATCTGCATGTCTTGCACTCAAAAACAACTGCGCAGTAATGGCGCGAAAATGAGGCTCAGCCTACAACTGGGAAGGCCCTTCCTAACTGGAAAAGGTGTCTAACATAGTGCCTGACGTTAAAAAACGTTCCCCAAGTTTATAAGTGTGAATTATCAGCATAAACATGTATAAAATGTCCAAATAAAGCAATCGATTTAGCCCATAAAAGTGTCTACCAGTTTTATAGCCCATATTAAGCCCTTTATTCTGTTTGAGACTAAGAAAATGGCTTACCGGTCCCCATGAGGGGAAATGACAGCCTTCCAGCATTACACAGTCTTGTTAGAAATATGGCTAGTCATACCTTAAGCAGAAAAGTCTGCTAACTGTTTCCCCCAACTGAAGTTACTTCATCTCAACAGTCCTATGTGGAAACAGCAATCGATTTTAGTTACTGTCTGCTAAAATCATCTTCCTCTCACAAACAGAAATCTTCATCTTTTTTCTGTTTCAGAGTAAATAGTACATACCAGCACTATTTTAAAATAAACTCTTGATAGTAGAATAAAAAAAAAACTACAACTAAACACCACATACTCTTAACCATCTCCGTGGAGATGTTGCCTGTGCAACGGCAAAGAGAATGACTGGGGTGGGCGGAGCCTAGGAGGGACTATATGGCCAGCTTTGCTGGGACTCTTTGCCATTTCCTGTTGGGGAAGAGATATTCCCACAAGTAAGGATGACGCCGTGGACCGGACACACCAATGTTGGAGAAACCTAGCCTAAACTAAACTACCAATAGCCCTTAAAAGGGCCTTTTGCGGGGCATCGCCCCAAAGAAATCAGCTCTTTTACCTGTAAAAAAAAAATACAAACAACCCCCAACAGTAAAACCCACCACCCACACAACCAACCCCCCAAATAAAAAACTAACTAAAAAAACCTAAGCTCCCCATTGCCCTGAAAAGGGCATTTGGATGGGCATTGCTCTTAAAAGGGCATTTAGCTCTTTTTCAATTGCCCAAACCCTAACCTAAAAATAAAACCCACCCAATAAACCCTTAAAAAAACATAACACTAACCCCTGAAGATCCACTTACAGTTTTGAAGACCGGACATCCATCCTCAATGAAGCCGGGAGAAGTCTTCATCCAAGCCGGCAGAAGTGGTCCTCCAGACGGGCAGAAGTCTTCATCCAGATGGCATCTTCTATCTTCATCCATCCGGTGAGCATGTCCATCTTCAAGACATCCGGCGCAGAGCATCCTCTTCTGACGACGGCGACTGAAGAATGAAGGTTCCTTTAAGTGACGTCATCCAAGATGGCGTCCCTTGAATTCCGATTGGCTGATAGAATTCTATCAGCCAATCGGCGTCCCTTGAATTTCGATTGGCTGATAGAATTCTATCAGCCAATAGGATTTAAAGGTGAAAAAATCCTATTGGCTGATTGCAATTGAAGCTCAATCCTATTGGCTGATTGCAATTGAAGCTCAATCCTATTGGCTGATTGCAATTGAAGCTCAATCCTATTGGCTGATTGCAATCAGCCAATATGATTTTTTTACCTTTAATTCCGATTGTCTGATAGAATTCTATCAGCCAATTGGAATTCAAGGGACGCCATCTTGGATGACGTCGCTTAAAGGAACCTTCATTCCAGAAGAGCCGTCGTAGGAAGAGGATGCTCCGCGTCGAATGTCTTGAAGATGGACCTGCTCCATGCCAGATTTATGAAGATAGAAGATGCCGTCTGGATGAAGACTTCTGCCCGTCTGGAGGACCACTTCTTGTCGCTTGGATGAAGACTTACCCCGGCTTCGTTGAGGACTTCTTGCCGCTTGGATGAAGACTTCTCCCGGCTTCGTTTAGGATGGATGTCCGTTCTTCAGAACTAAGTGGATCTTCGGGGGTTAGTGTTAGGTTTTTTTTTAAGGGTTTATTGGGTGGGTTTTGTTTTTAGGTTAGGGATTGGGCACTTGAAAAAGAGCTAAACGCCCTTTTAAGGGCAATGCCCATCCAAATGCCCTTAGGGTTTTTTTAGTTAGGGTTTTATTTGGGGGGTTGGTTGTGTGGGTGTTTGTGTGGTTTTACTGTTGGGGGGTTGTTTGTATTTTTTTACACAGGTAAAAGAGCTGATTTCTTTGAGGCAATGCCCCTCAAAAACATAATTTATGCTTACCTGATAAATTCCTTTCTTCTGTTGTGTGATCAGTCCACGGGTCATCATTACTTCTGGGATATAACTCCTCCCCAACAGGAAATGCAAGAGGATTCACCCAGCAGAGCTGCATATAGCTCCTCCCCTCTACGTCACTCCCAGTCATTCGACCAAGAATCAACGAGAAAGGAGAAACCAAGGGTGAAGTGGTGACTGGAGTATAATTTAAAAGATATTTACCTGCCTTAAAAAACAGGGCGGGCCGTGGACTGATCACACAACAGAAGAAAGGAATTTATCAGGTAAGCATAAATTATGTTTTCTTCTGTTATGTGTGATCAGTCCACGGGTCATCATTACTTCTGGGATACCAATACCAAAGCAAAAGTACACGGATGACGGGAGGGATAGGCAGGCTCATTATACAGAAGGAACCACTGCCTGAAGAACCTTTCTCCCAAAAATAGCCTCCGAAGAAGCAAAAGTGTCAAATTTGTAAAATTTGGAAAAAGTATGAAGCGAAGACCAAGTTGCAGCCTTGCAAATCTGTTCAACAGAGGCCTCATTCTTAAAGGCCCAAGTGGAAGCCACAGCTCTAGTAGAATGAGCTGTAATTCTTTCAGGAGGCTGCTGTCCAGCAGTCTCATAGGCTAAACGAATTATGCTACGAAGCCAGAAGGAGAGAGAGGTAGCCGAAGCCTTATGACCTCTCCTCTGACCAGAGTACACGACAAACAGGGAAGACGTTTGTCGAAAATCCTTAGTTGCCTGCAAGTAGAACTTGAGGGCACGAACTACATCCAGATTGTGTAGAAGACGTTCCTTCTTTGAAGAAGGATTCGGGCACAGGGAAGGCACCACGATCTCTTGATTGATGTTCCTGTTAGTGACTACCTTAGGTAAGAACCCAGGTTTTGTACGCAGAACTACCTTATCTGAATGAAAAATCAAATAAGGAGAATCACAATGTAAAGCTGATAACTCAGAGACTCTCCGAGCCGAAGAAATAGCCATTAAAAATAACACTTTCCAAGATAACAACTTTATATCAATGGAATGAAGGGGTTCAAACGGAACTCCTTGTAGAACGTTAAGAACAAGGTTTAAACTCCATGGCGGAGCAACAGTTTTAAACACAGGCTTGATCCTAGCTAAAGCCTGACAAAAGGCCTGGACGTCTGGATTTTCTGACAGACGCCTGTGTAACAAGATGGACAGAGCTGAGATCTGTCCCTTTAATGAGCTAGCCGATAAACCCTTTTCTAAACCTTCTTGTAGAAAGGACAACATCCTAGGAATCCTAACCTTACTCCAGGAGTAACCTTTGGATTCGCACCAGTATAGGTATTTACGCCATATCTTATGGTAAATCCTTCTGGTAACAGGCTTCCTAGCCTGTATCAGGGTATCAATAACCGACTCAGAAAAACCACGTTTTGATAAAGTCAAGCGTTCAATTTCCAAGCAGTCAGCTTCAGAGAAGTTAGATTTTGATGTTTGAATGGACCCTGTATCAGAAGGTCCTGTCTTAGAGGTAGAGACCAAGGCGGACAGGATGACATGTCCACTAGATCTGCATACCAAGTCCTGCGTGGCCATGCAGGCGCTATTAGAATCACTGATGCTCTCTCCTGTTTGATTTTGGCAATCAATCGAGGAAGCAGCGGGAAGGGTGGAAACACATAAGCCATCCCGAAGTTCCAAGGTGCTGTCAAAGCATCTATCAGAACCGCTCCCGGATCCCTGGATCTGGACCCGTAGCGAGGAAGTTTGGCGTTCTGGCGAGACGCCATGAGATCTATCTCTGGTTTGCCCCAACGTCGAAGTATTTGGGCAAAGACCTCCGGATGAAGTTCCCACTCCCCCGGATGAAAAGTCTGGCGACTCAAGAAATCCGCCTCCCAGTTCTCCACTCCCGGGATGTGGATTGCTGACAGGTGGCAAGAGTGAGACTCTGCCCAGCAAATTATCTTTGATACTTCCATCATTGCTAGGGAGCTTCTTGTCCCTCCTTGATGGTTGATGTAAGCTACAGTCGTGATGTTGTCCGACTGAAACCTGATGAACCCCCGAGTTTTTAACTGGGGCCAAGCCAGAAGGGCATTGAGAACTGCTCTCAATTCCAGAATGTTTATTGGCAGGAGACTTTCCTCCTGATTCCATTGTCCCTGAGCCTTCAGAGAATTCCAGACAGCGCCCCAACCTAGTAGGCTGGCGTCTGTTGTTACAATTGTCCAGTCCGGCCTGCTGAATGGCATCCCCCTGGACAGATGTGGCCGAGAAAGCCACCATAGAAGAGAGTTTCTGGTCTCTTGATCCAGATTCAGAGTAGGGGACAAGTCTGAGTAATCCCCATTCCACTGACTCAGCATGCACAATTGCAGCGGTCTGAGATGTAGACGTGCAAAGGGTACTATGTCCATTGCTGCTACCATTAAGCCGATCACCTCCATGCATTGAGCTACTGACGGGAGTTGAATGGAATGAAGGACACGGCATGCATTTAGAAGCTTTGTTAATCTGTCTTCTGTCAGATAAATCTTAATTTCTACAGAATCTATAAGAGTCCCCAAGAATGGAACTCTTGTGAGAGGAAAGAGAGAACTCTTCTTTTCGTTCACTTTCCATCCATGCGACCTTAGAAATGCCAGAACTAACTCTGTATGAGACTTGGCAGTTTGAAAGCTTGAAGCTTGTATCAGAATGTCGTCTAGGTACGGAGCTACCGAAATTCCTCGCGGTCTTAGTACCGCCAGAAGGGCACCCAGAACTTTTGTGAAGATTCTTGGAGCCGTAGCCAATCCGAATGGAAGAGCTACAAACTGGTAATGCCTGTCTAAGAAGGCAAACCTTAGATACCGATAATGATCTTTGTGAATCGGTATGTGAAGGTAAGCATCCTTTAAATCCACTGTGGTCATGTACTGACCCTTTTGGATCATGGGTAAGATTGTCCGAATAGTTTCCATTTTGAACGATGGAACTCTTAGGAATTTGTTTAGGATCTTTAAATCCAAGATTGGCCTGAAAGTTCCCTCTTTTTTGGGAACCACAAACAGGTTTGAGTAAAACCCTTGTCCTTGTTCCGACCGCGGAACCGGATGGATCACTCCCATTAATAACAGATCTTGTACACAGCGTAGAAACGCTTCTTTCTTTATCTGGTTTGTTGACAACCTTGACAGATGAAATCTCCCTCTTGGGGGAGAGAATTTGAAGTCTAGAAGGTATCCCTGAGATATGATCTCTAGCGCCCAGGGATCCTGAACATCTCTTGCCCAAGCCTGGGCGAAGAGAGAGAGTCTGCCCCCCACTAGATCCGGTCCCGGATCGGGGGCCCTCGGTTCATGCTGTCTTTGGGGCAGCAGCAGGTTTCCTGGCCTGCTTGCCCTTGTTCCAGGACTGGTTAGGTTTCCAGCCTTGTCTGTAACGAGCAACAGCTCCTTCCTGTTTTGGTGCAGTAGAAGTTGGTGCTGCTCCTGCTTTGAAATTCCGAAAGGGACGAAAATTAGACTGTCTAGCCTTAGCTTTGGCTTTGTCTTGAGGCAGGGCGTGGCCCTTACCTCCTGTAATGTCAGCGATAATTTCTTTCAAACCGGGCCCAAATAAAGTTTGCCCCTTGAAAGGTATATTAAGTAATTTGGACTTAGAAGTTACATCAGCTGACCAGGATTTTAGCCACAGCGCCCTACGTGCCTGAATGGCGAATCCTGAGTTCTTAGCCGTAAGTTTGGTTAAATGTACTACGGCCTCCGAAATGAATGAATTAGCTAGTTTAAGGACTCTAAGTCTGTCCGTAATGTCATCCAGCGTAGCTGAACTAAGGTTCTCTTCCAGAGACTCCATCCAAAATGCTGCCGCAGCCGTAATCGGCGCGATGCATGCAAGGGGTTGCAATATAAAACCTTGTTGAACAAACATTTTCTTAAGGTAACCCTCTAATTTTTTATCCATTGGATCTGAAAAAGCACAGCTATCCTCCACCGGGATAGTGGTACGCTTAGCTAAAGTAGAAACTGCTCCCTCCACCTTAGGGACCGTTTGCCATAAGTCCCGTGTGGTGGCGTCTATTGGAAACATCTTTCTAAATATTGGAGGGGGTGAGAACGGCACACCGGGTCTATCCCACTCCTTAGTAACAATTTCAGTTAGTCTCTTAGGTATATGAAAAACGTCAGTACTCGCCGGTACCGCAAAGTATTTATCCAACCTACACAATTTCTCTGGTATTGCAACAGTGTTACAATGATTAAGAGCCGCTAAAACCTCCCCTAGTAATACACGGAGGTTCTCCAATTTAAATTTAAAATTTGAAATATCTGAATCCAATCTGTTTGGATCAGAACCGTCACCCACAGAATGAAGCTCTCCGTCCTCATGCTCTGCAAGCTGTGACGCAGTATCAGACATGGCCCTAGTATTATCAGCGCACTCTGTTCTCACCCCAGAGTGATCACGCTTGCCTCTTAGTTCTGGTAATTTAGCCAAAACTTCAGTCATAACAGTAGCCATATCTTGTAATGTTATCTGTAATGGCCGCCCAGATGTACTAGGCGCCACAATATCACGCACCTCCCGGGCGGGAGATGCAGGTACTGACACGTGAGGCGAGTTAGTCGGCATAACTCTCCCCTCGCTGTTTGGTGAAATTTGTTCAATTTGTACAGATTGGCTTTTATTTAAAGTAGCATCAATACAGTTAGTACATAAATTTCTATTGGGCTCCACCTTGGCATTGGAACAAATGACACAGGTATCTTCCTCTGAATCAGACATGTTTAACACACTAGCAATAAACTTGCAACTTGGTTACAATCTTATTTAACAAAAACGTACTGTGCCTCAAAGAAGCACTAAACGATTAAATGACAGTTGAAATAATGAACTGAAAAACAGTTATAGCATCAATCCTTAAAAACAACACAACTTTTAGCAAAGGTTTGTTCCCATTAGTAAAGTAACAATAATTAAATTTGAAACATAAAAATTACAGAGCAACGTTTTTAATCACAGTCAATGTATAAGTCTCACAGCTCTGCTGAGAGAATCTACTTCCCTCCAAAGAAGTTTGAAGACCCCTGAGTTCTGTTAGAGATGAACCGGATCATGCAGGAAATACAAGAGTAACTGACTGGAATTTTTTGATGCGTAGCAAAGAGCGCCAAAAACGGCCCCTCCCCCTCACACACAGCAGTGAGAGAGAAACGAAACTGTCACAATTAAAACAAGCAACTGCCAAGTGGAAAAATAATGCCCAAACATTTATTCACTCAGTACCTCAGAAAATGCAAACGATTCTACATTCCAGCAAAAACGTTTAACATAATAAATACCTATTAAAAGGTTTAATGTACTTTTAACAGAGTAATTCCAGTGAAATACCATCCCCAGAATACTGAAGTGTAGAGTATACATACATGTCATTATAACGGTATGGCAGGATTTTCTCATCAATTCCATTCAGAAAATAAAAACTGCTACATACCTTAATGCAGATTCATCTGCCCGCTGTCCCCTGATCTGAAGCTTTTACCTCCCTCAGATGGCCGAGAAACAGCAATATGATCTTAACGACTCCGGTTAAAATCATAGTAAAAACTCTGGTAGATTCTTCTTCAAACTCTGCCAGAGAGGCAATAACACGCTCCGGTGCTATTGTAAAATAACAAACTTTTGATTGAAGTTATAAAAACTAAGTATAATCACCATAGTCCTCTCACACATCCTATCTAGTCGTTGGGTGCAAGAGAATGACTGGGAGTGACGTAGAGGGGAGGAGCTATATGCAGCTCTGCTGGGTGAATCCTCTTGCATTTCCTGTTGGGGAGGAGTTATATCCCAGAAGTAATGATGACCCGTGGACTGATCACACATAACAGAAGAAAGGCCCTTTTAAGGGCTATTGGTGGTTTAGTTTAGGGTAGGGGTTTTTCTTATTTTGGGGGGGGCTTTTTTTATTTTGATAGGGCTATTAGATTAAGTGTAATTAGTTTAATTATCTGATAATGTCTTTTTATTTTGTGTAATTTAGGTAATTTTATTTAATTTAGGCAATTTATTTAATTTTAGTGTAAGGTTAGGTGTTAGTGTAACTCAAGTTAGGTTTTATTTTACAGGAAAAATTGTATTTATTTTAGCTAGGTAGTTAGTAAATAGTCAATAACTATTTACTAACTATTCTATCTAGTTAAAATAAATACAAACTTGCCTGTAAAATAAAAATAAACCCTAAGCTAGATACAATGTAACTATTAGTTATATTGTAGCAAGCTTAGGGTTTATTTTATAGGTAAGTATTTAGTATTAAATAGGAATTATTTAGGTAATGATAGTAGGTTTTATTTAGATTTATTTTAATTATATTTAAGTTAGGGGGTGTTAGAGTTAGGGTTAGACTTCGGTTTAGAGATTAATAACTTTAGTATAGTGACGGCTACGTTGGGGGCGGCAGATTAGGGGTACTAACTAATGTAGGTTGCGGCGATGTTAGGGACAGCAGATTAGGGGTTAATAATATTTAACTAGTGTTTGCGAGGTGGGAGTGCGGCGGTTTAGGGATTAATATGTTTATTCTAGTGGCGGCGATGTCCAAAGCGGCAGATTACGCGTCAATAAATGTAGGTAGGTGGCGACGATGTTAGGGACAGCAGATTAGGGGTTAATAATATTTAACTAGTGTTTGCGAGGCGGGAGTACGGCTGTTCAGGGGTTAATATGTTTATTATAGTGGCGGCGATGTCCGGAGCGGCAGATTAGGGGTTAATGATTTTATTTTAGTGTTTGCGATGCGGGATGGCCTCGGTTTAGGGGTTAATAGGTAGTTTATGGGTGTTTGTGTACTTTTTAGCACTTTAGTTATGAGTTTTATGCTACAGCTTTGTAGTGCAAAACTCATAACTACTGACTTTCAGTTTACGGTATCGATCTTGAAGTTTTAGGTTGTACCACTCACTTTTTGGCCTCCTAGGCAGACTTGTAATACCGGCACTATGGAAGTACCATTGAAAAAACATAATTTATGCTTACCTGATAAATTCCTTTCTTCTGTAGTGTGATCAGTCCACGGGTCATCATTACTTGTGGGATATTAACTGCTCCCCTACAGGAAGTGCAAGAGGATTCACCCAGCAGAGTTGCTATATAGCTCCTCCCCTCTACATCACCTCCAGTCATTCGACCAAGGACCAACGAGAAAGGAGAAGCCAAGGGTGTAGTGGTGACTGGAGTATAATTTAAAAAATATTTACCTGCCTTAAAAAACAGGGCGGGCCGTGGACTGATCACACTACAGAAGAAAGGAATTTATCAGGTAAGCATAAATTATGTTTTCTTCTGTTAAGTGTGATCAGTCCACGGGTCATCATTACTTGTGGGATACCAATACCAAAGCAAAAGTACACGGATGACGGGAGGGATAGGCAGGCTCTTTATACAGAAGGAACCACTGCCTGAAGAACCTTTCTCCCAAAAATAGCCTCCGAGGAAGCAAAAGTGTCAAATTTGTAAAATTTGGAAAAAGTATGAAGCGAAGACCAAGTTGCAGCCTTGCAAATCTGTTCAACAGAGGCCTCATTCTTAAAGGCCCAAGTGGAAGCCACAGCTCTAGTGGAATGAGCTGTAATTCTTTCAGGAGGCTGCTGTCCAGCAGTCTCATAAGCTAAACGAATTATGCTACGAAGCCAAAAAGAGAGAGAGGTAGCAGAAGCTTTTTGACCTCTCCTCTGACCAGAGTAAACGACAAACAGGGAAGACGTTTGTCGAAAATCTTTAGTTGCCTGTAAATAAAATTTAAGGGCACGAACTACATCCAGATTGTGCAAAAGACGTTCCTTCCTCGAAGAAGGATTTGGGCACAAGGATGGAACAACAATCTCCTGATTGATATTCCTGTTAGTGACTACCTTAGGTAAGAACCCAGGCTTAGTATGCAGAACTACCTTATCCGAGTGAAAAATCAAATAAGGAGAATCACAATGTAAGGCTGATAACTCAGAGACTCTTCGAGCCGAGGAAATAGCCATTAAAAATAGAACTTTCCAAGATAACAACTTTATATCAATGGAATGAAGGGGTTCAAACGGAACACCCTGTAAAACGTTAAGAACAAGGTTTAAACTCCATGGTGGAGCCACAGCTTTAAACACAGGTTTAATCCTGGCCAAAGCCTGACAAAAAGCCAGAACGTCTGGAACTTCTGACAGACGCTTGTGTAACAGAATGGACAGAGCTGAGATCTGTCCCTTTAAGGAACTAGCGGATAACCCCTTTTCTAAACCTTCTTGTAGAAAAGACAATATCCTAGGAATCCTAACCTTACTCCAAGAGTAACCTTTGGATTCGCACCAATATAGGTATTTACGCCATATTTTATGGTAAATCTTTCTGGTAACAGGCTTCCTAGCCTGTATTAAGGTATCAATAACTGACTCAGAAAAACCACGCTTTGATAAGATCAAGCGTTCAATTTCCAAGCAGTCAGCTTCAGAGAAGTTAGATTTTGATGTTTGAAAGGACCCTGAATCAGAAGGTCCTGTTTCAGAGGTAACGACCAAGGTGGACAGAATGACATGTCCACCAGATCTGTATACCAAGTCCTGCGTGGCCATGCAGGCGCTATTAGAATCACTGATGCTTTCTCCTGTTTGATTCTGGCAATCAATCGAGGAAGCATCGGGAAAGGTGGAAACACATGAGCCATCCTGAAGGTCCATGGTGCTGTCAAGGCATCTATCAGGACCGCTCCCGGATCCCTGGATCTGGACCCGTAGCGCGGAAGCTTGGCGTTCTGTCGAGACGCCATGAGATCTATCTCTGGTTTGCCCCAACGTCGAAGTATTTGGGCAAAGACCTCTGGATGAAGTTCCCACTCCCCCGGATGAAAAGTCTGACGACTTAAGAAATCCGCCTCCCAGTTCTCCACTCCCGGGATGTGGATTGCAGACAGGTGGCAAGAGTGAGACTCTGCCCAGCGAATTATCTTCGATACTTCCATCATTGCTAGGGAGCTTCTTGTCCCTCCCTGATGGTTGATATAAGCTACAGTCGTGATGTTGTCCGACTGGAACCTGATGAACCCCCGAGTTGCTAACTGGGGCCAAGCCAGAAGAGCATTGAGGACTGCTCTCAATTCCAGAATGTTTATTGGAAGAAGACTCTCCTCCTGATTCCATAGTCCCTGAGCCTTCAGAGAATTCCAGACAGCGCCCCAACCTAGTAGGTTGGCGTCTGTTGTTACAATTGACCAGTCTGGCCTGCTGAATGGCATTCCCCTGGACAGATGTGGCCGATAAAGCCACCATAGAAGAGAATTTCTGGTCTCTTGAATGGAATGAAGGACACGGCATGCACTTTGAAGTTTTGTTAACCTGTCCTCTGTCAGGTAAATCTTCATTTCTACAGAATCTATCACAGTCCCCAGGAAGGGAACTCTTGTGAGTGGAAAGAGAGAACTTTTCTCTTCGTTCACTTTCCATCCATGCGACCTTAGAAATGCCAGTACTATCTCTGTATGAGATTTGGCAGTTTGAAAGCTTGAAGCTTGTATCAGTATGTCGTCTAAGTACGGAGCTACTGAAATTCCTCGCGGTCTTAGTACCGCCAGAAGAGTGCCCAGAACCTTTGTGAAGATTCTTGGAGCCGTAGCCAGTCCGAATGGAAGAGCTACAAACTGGTAATGCCTGTCTAAAAAGGCAAACCTTAGATACCGGTAATGACTTCTGTGAATCGGTATGTGAAGGTAAGCATCCTTTAAATCCACTGTGGTCAAGTACTGACCCTCTTGGATCATGGGCAAAATTGTTCGAATAGTTTCCATCTTGAACGATGGAACTCTTAGGAATTTGTTTAGGATCTTTAAATCCAAGATTGGCCTGAAGGTTCCCTCTTTTTTGGGAACTACAAACAGATTTGAGTAAAACCCTTGTCCTTGTTCCAACCGTGGAACTGGATGGATCACTCCCATTAATAAAAGATCTTGTACGCAGCGTAGAAACGCTTCCTTCTTTGTTAGGTTTGTTGACAACCTTGACAGATGAAATCTCCCTCTTGGGGGAGAGGATTTGAAGTCCAGAAGGTATCCCTGAGATATGATCTCTAACGCCCAGGGATCCTGAACATCTCTTGCCCAAGCCTGGGCGAAGAGGGAAAGTCTGCCCCCCACTAGATCCGGTCCCGGATCGGGGGCCCTCAATTCATGCTGTCTTAGGGGCAGCAGCAGGTTTTCTGGCCTGTTTGCCCCTGTTCCAGGACTGGTTAGGTTTCCAGCCTTGTCTGTAGCGAGCAACAGCTCCTTCCTGTTTTGGTGCAGAGGAAGTTGATGCTGCTCCTGCTTTGAAATTACGAAAGGAACGAAAATTGGACTGTCTAGCCTTGGCTTTGGCCTTGTCCTGAGGCAGGGCATGACCTTTACCTCCTGTAATGTCATCAATAATCTCTTTCAAGCCGGGCCCGAATAAGGTCTGCCCTTTGAAAGGAATATTAAGCAATTTAGATTTAGACGTAACATCAGCTGACCAGGATTTTAGCCACAGAGCTCTGCGTGCCTGAATGGCGAATCCTGAATTTTTAGCCGCAAGTTTAGTTAAATGTACTACGGCATCTGAAATAAATGAATTAGCTAACTTAAGGAATTTAAGTTTGTGTGTGATGTCATCTAGTGTGGATGATTGAAGTGTCTCTTCCAGAGACTCAAACCAAAATGCTGCTGCAGCCGTGACAGGCGCAATACATGCAAGAGGTTGCAATATAAACCCTTGTTGAACAAACATTTTCTTAAGGTAACCCTCTAATTTTTTATCCATTGGATCTGAAAAAGCACAGCTATCCTCCACTGGGATAGTGGTACGCTTAGCTAAAGTAGAAACTGCTCCCTCCACCTTAGGGACCATTTGCCATAAGTCCCGTGTGGCGGCGTCTATTGGAAACATTTTTCTGAATATAGGAGGGGGTGAGAAAGGCACACCGGGTCTATCCCACTCCTTAGTAACAATGTCAGTAAGTCTCTTAGGTATAGGAAAAACGTCAGTACTCGTCGGTACCGCAAAATATTTATCCAACCTACACATTTTTTCTGGGATTGCAACTGTGTTACAATCATTCAGAGCCGCTAATACCTCCCCTAGTAACACACAGAGGTTCTCAAGCTTAAATTTAAAATTTGAAATGTCTGAGTCCAGTTTATTTGGATCAGAACCGTCACCCACAGAATGAAGCTCTCCGTCTTCATGTTCTGCAAACTGTGACGCAGTATCAGACATGGCCCTTGCATTATCAGCGCACTCTGTTCTCATCCCAGAGTGATCACGTTTACCTCTTAGTTCTGGTAGTTTAGCCAAAACTTCAGTCATAACAGTAGCCATATCTTGTAATGTGATTTGTAATGGCCGCCCAGATGCACTCGGCGCTACAATATCACGCACCTCCTGAGCGGGAGATGCAGGTACTGACACGTGAGGCGAGTTAGTCGGCATAACTCTCCCCTCGTTGTTTGGTGAAATATGTTCAATTTGTACAGATTGACTATTTTTTAAAGTAGCATCAATACATTTAGTACATAAATTTCTATTGGGCTCCACTTTGGCATTAACACATATAGCACAGATATCTTCCTCTGAATCAGACATGTTTAACACACTAGCAAATAAACAGCAACTTGGAAATACTTTTCAAAGTAATTTACAAATAATATGAAAACGAACTGTGCCATTAAGAAGCACAGAAAAATATTATAACAGATAAAATAATTAAGTTATAGCATCAATCTTTGTCAGAATATACAGTTTTAGCAAAGGATTGTTCCCCTCAGCAAATGATAACTAACCCAGGCAGCAGAAAAAAAATACACAAATAAACGTTTTTTATATCACAGTCAATACAATCAGCACAGCTCTGCTGTATGATTACTTCCCTCAAAAAAGACTCTTGAGATCCCTGAACTCTGTAGAGATGAACCGGATCATGCAGGAAGAAAATGAACCTCTGACTGAGTTTTTCTGATGCATAGTGAAAGCACCAAAATGGCCCCTCCCCCACACACATAACAGTGAGAGGGATCAGTGAACTGCTCTAATTTAAATCAAAACTATTGCCAAGTGGAAAAAAAGTGCCCAAAACATTTTTTCACCCAGTACCTCAGAGAAAAAAACGTTTTTACATGCCAGCAAAAAAACATTTTACCTCAATAATTAATTGTCATTTAAAACCTATTGCAAGTCCCTGCAAAATAGGTTAAGTCTATGTATACAGTTTAAAAGCCAGAGAAGTACCATTTCCCAGAAAACTGAAGTGTAAAATATACATACATGACAGCCTGATATCAGCTACATCTACTGCATTCAAGGCTGAGTTTACATTATAACGGTATGGCAGGATTTTCTCATCAATTCCATGTCAGAAAATAATAAACTGCTACATACCTCTTTACAGATTAATCTGCCTGCTGTCCCCTGATCTGAAGTTTACCTCACTCCTCAGATGGCCGAGAAACAGCAATATGATCTTAACTACTCCGGCTAAAATCATAGAAAAACTCAGGTAGATTCTTCTTCAAATTCTACCAGAGAAGGAATAACACACTCCGGTGCTATTATAAAATAACAAACTTTTGATTGAAGATATAAAAACTAAATATATCACCATAGTCCTCTCACACATCCTATCTAGTCGTTGGGTGCAAGAGAATGACTGGAGGTGACGTAGAGGGGAGGAGCTATATAGCAACTCTGCTGGGTGAATCCTCTTGCACTTCCTGTAGGGGAGCAGTTAATATCCCACAAGTAATGATGACCCGTGGACTGATCACACTTAACAGAAGAAAAGACTTTACGCAAATTGCGCAAGTTAATTTGCGTTAAGGCCAAAAAAAGTGTGCGGTGCCCCTAAACCTGCAAGACTCGTAATACCAGCAGGTAGTGAATAAGCAGCGTTATGAGCCTTAATGCTGCTTCTTCACTCATACCACAAAACTCGTAATCTAGCCGTATATGTTAGTTATACATTTCAATAATACAATTTTGTTGATGCATTTTACAATGCCATTTCATAAACTAGGATCTCATAGTAATTATATATATATATATATATATATATATATATATATATATATATACACTGTATATATACACTGTATATATACAGTATATATATTTATTTATTAAGACAATCAATAACCAATAGCATTAGATTTATTATTAAGAATGTATTTATACACAATTTCTTTTATATAATACTATCACCTTTAGTTTGACAAAAGCAGAAGAAACAGAAAAGCATTAATGGCAAGTTATCAAATTAAAATAATGTTGGCATTTCATACCAACCTGAAGTAGTTTCACTATTCTTGGCACTGGTGGTGCTCTCAGAAGTCTGCTGCTGTGATTCCTGTAATAAATACTTAAAGGGACAGTAAAGTCAAAACTAAACTTTCATGATTCAGATAGGGCATGCAATTTTAAACAACTTTCCAATTTACTTTTATCATCAAATTTGCTTTGTTCCCTTGGTGGTATTTTTGAAAAGCTAAACCTAGCTAGGCTCAAACTGATTTCTAAACCGTTATAAACTACCTCTTAGCTCAGAGCATTTTGAAAGTTTTTCACAGTTAGACAGTGTTAGTTCATGTGTGTCATATATATCACATTGTGCTCACTCCCGTGAAGTTATTTAGGAGTCTTCACTGATTGACTACACTGCATGTCTGTCAAAAGCACTTAGATAAGGAGGCTGTCTGCAAAGGCTTAGATACAAGGTAATCACAGAGGTAAAAATCATATTAATATAACTGTGTTGGTTATGCAAAAATGGGGAATGGGTAATAAAGGGATTATCTATCTTTTTAAATAAGAAAAAATTTGGTGTAGACTGTCCCTTTAATATTTTCTAAAACAGAAATATAGATTTGTTGTTTTAGCAATGGTATAATGACCATATATAAATATTTCTCAGTATCTTTATTAAAATACAACCAGAAAATATAGGATATTTGTATGCAGTATTAAATAAAGAAAAAAATCATAACAGAGAGCTCCTATAGGCAAACATGACAAATATTTAGTGTGACCACCCCTTGCACTTGAGCAATAGCAGGAACCTGGCTCTCATAAACCTAAATAGAATGGAACCCTAATTAAGTCCCTTTAATGTAATTGCTAACACCTGTATTTGTCCTACTATTTCATGTTAAAATGATTGCTGTGAAAAGGTCTATTACACCAGGTTTGTGCAAAACATGCTTGAAAAGTTTAATTCATTAGAACCTTGCTAATAAGGTTCAACTTTAAATCACATCATTCCATTCAAAATGCCAAAGATCACAGAATTTGATCAACATAAAATCATAATTTTGCATCAGCAAGGCCACTCTCAAAAAGGAATTCAGCAAACAAATGGGATACTCAAGATGTGTTATACAAGCGGTTATAAAGGAATTTGAAGAATCTGGAGAAGTCAAGGACAAAAAAGGTCTTGAAGGCTAAGAAAACTTTCAAAATATGAAGGTTTTAGGAGAGAAAGAATTGAATTTGCTCATATATACTAAAAAAAATAAAGTTTAGCAAAAGGTCATCCTCTAATTCGTTAGATATGTTTTTATTATTACTCACCATGAAACAATTTGTCTATTTTCAATGTTTTTAACCCCTTTGAGAATTAAAGTCTCCCTTGGGAGCTGCAGAGAATTCCTGGTCCCAAGCAAGAAACAGCCAGTGATACAATGGCAGCAAAAGTCGCACAGCCTCACTAATAATAAGCTACATTCAGCTGAAGCAGAACTTTACTTATGTGTTTAACCCCTTAGTAAGGTTACACATACAGTTCAACAGCAAATACAAAAATGATATGCTCTTGAAAATTAAAGCATATCATTTTTGCATTTGCTTAAATGTTCAGGACTTCTAAATATAGCAAAAAAATAAATAAAAAAACGAACATGCTAAAACTTAATTCCAGGTTACATTCCCAGTAAATAAAATACTGCAAAGTTTAAAAGACCATTAAATACAGTAGAATTCCATGATTAACAAATACATACTAAAGAGACAAATGCCATGTAAAAAATTACTTAGACTTATATGTATATACTGTGAACTTTCACACATGGTCAGTATCAGCTGACGATTTAAGTGGATATATAAAAAAAGACTGTGCACAAATTGATAATGGAAGTAAATTGAAAAAAAAAATTAAAATCTCATGATTTATCTGAATCATGAAAGTTACATTTTAACTTTATGGACCCTTTAAGTTAATCAGTCTAGCAGTAAAAAGCAACCACATAGAACAAAAATGTGAGTGAGATTAGCCACTTAAATTAATTTTATGAAAATAACTACAGAGGTCTCAGTGGTCCCAGCTGAGACCAGGGCCACACCTCTGGGGGGCTATCTGGCCCTACAATCAGTAGAATTGCTACAGGAGGGTTGGTGGATTCAAGGCTCCACCTGCTTCCTGTCTGGTCCCTTTGTGTTCTCACTTGAAAACGGGGCTCACAGTACAATTAAAGTGTTTGGCGTTTACTTTACAAATATGATGGCAGGTTTTCCAAGATGGCCACCCCGGTGTTGCTGTACTGAAAAACCTGTCACCATATTTGTACAGAAAGTGTATATGTTCTGGTGCAGATTATCAATGTGAAAGGATGACTTGCAACCAGCTCAGCTTTTGCTGAAAGCAAATAGCGACAAAGTAGAGCTGCTAAAATGGGGTGCTGTCACAGTCTTTGCCTAGGGACCCAGTGAGGTCTAGTTATGTCATTGCTTACAGCTATGTTGTTTATGCATTGACAAACAAAGGAAAACAGAAAACTTTAGAAAGTAATACATGTAGAGTAATATTATTAATATCACTACTCGGATATGGATTGCTGAGTTGTTTTGTTACCAGTTCTGCTTAGTTCTCTTGGTATACTTTTCTAAAGAATAATCTTAGGTGAGCTGAGGGATGTGCATGTCTTTAGCCATCTGGCAGCAGTGTTTTATAGAAATATTATACATAATTGCAAACACTGCTTCCATAGAATGCTAAAGACACATGTAGGCTCCTATTAGCCAACATAGGTTTACTCTTCAAAGGATACTGCGATCAAAGAAAAACTGGTAATACAACTAAAATACAGAGTTTAAAATTTCATGCTCTAGCCAATCCATTTATGTTTATATTTTTAACTTTACTGATCCTTATTGTCAATTACAAAGGTTTTTTCACCGTAAGAGCAAAAAAATGGTGGAACTCATTACCAAAGGAGGTAGTGAATGCCAATACTCTAGATACATTTAAAAATTGTTTGGATATGTTTCTGGATATGTATTTTAGAAACAAAATTCATGGATATGATTGCTTGTATTAAATGGGTCACCTTTCAGTGGGATTTATTTAAGCTCAACTGGAGCTTTTTGTACGTATATTAGATTTGTATAGGTTGAACTCAATGGACTGCGGTCTTTTTCTAACCTCATCTACTATGTTACTATGTATGTTACTATGTACAATGACTTAATGGAATACATAGCACTGATTTAAAAAAAAAAAAGTAACCCCTAAGGACAGGGAATATTAAACAACATTCTAATTTTCTTTTATCATCAAATATGCTTTGTTTTCTTGGTATTCTTTGTGGAAAGCTATACCTAGGTAGGCTCATAACCTGATTTCTAAGCTGGGGAAAGCCATCTCAGTGCATTGACACAGTTTTTCACAATTAGACAATGCTAGTTCATGTGTGCAATATAGATAACAATGTGCTTACTCCTGTGGATTTATCACTGATTGGCTAAAATGCATGTCTGTCAAAATAACTGAGAAAAGGGGGCAGTCTGCAAAGGCTTAGATACAAGTAGTCACAGAGGTAAAACATGTTTTAATATAACAGTGTTGGTTTTGCAAAACTGTGGAATGAATAATAAAGGGATTATCTATCTTTTTTAAAAATAAAACTTTAAGAAAACTGTCCCTTTAAATTAAAAAGTGTAAAGATTACCCTGCCACCTCCCTGATCCCTCCCAAACAGTTCTTCCCCCGCCACCCACAATCCTCACCCCCATCTTAGGTAATTGGCAGACAGTCTTCCAGTATGAAGTTTTAGGACAATTTAGTTTTAAAATTATTCTTTTTGCAGTGTAGGATTCCCCCTTAACCTCTCACCTCATTGATCCCTCCCAAACAGCTCTCTAACCCTCCCCCTCCCAATGGTTTCAGCCATATTAGGTATTTTCTATTATTTTTTCTATTAATTTATAAATAAAATATATATATATATTTGTAGTGTAGTGGCCCATCTTACCCTCCCCACCTCCCTCGTGCAATCAATGATATTGTAGGGCCCCCTCTCTCCTCTTAATACCCTTGCCATAATGTAGTGGCTCTCACCCCCCCCCCCCCCGTGTAAAATATTTTCCAGAGTGTAGCAAATAATAAAATGCAAGTCTGTGATAGCACTAAGATAGGGAGGCAGTCTGCAGAGGTTTAGATACAAGGTAATCACAGAGGTAAAAAGTCCCTTTAAGAATTAAATTTAGATACACCTACTTTAAACTCAAATTGTATAATGGCATTAAAAGAAAACTGCAACACTTAATATAAAACGGTTAAAATAAGAGGGTTTTTTTCTTTTGAAACTAGCAGGAAGTAAATTATTGTGCACAATCAATCTATGAATCTGAAAATCACTGACTAATAAAGTAGTAATAAATGAGAAGTCAAACAAGCATAAAAAAACTCATGTTTTGATGTCTCTTTAAACCAGTGCTTTCCAAACTGTGTCGTGACACGTTAGTGTGTTGCCGGCAGTGTGAAGGTGTGTCCCTGCTTCAGCACAAATTTTTTTTAATTTAAAATTATTTTTACATTTTTTTTTGGTTTCCGACTTTCCGCCTGCCTGCTACGCATATCACGTGGTTGACATGTGATTGATATCTAGTGGGTCCCAGATCATCTTAACCTATTGGCGCAGCTCAGCAGGAACTGAAACTATTCCCATTGGCAGCTTTGGTGGCAGATTGGCTCCTGATTGCACGTGTAATATCCTCAATCGGCTCGTAACTGCACATGTAGTCAGTGAGTGGGACAGCAGTGTGTTTGCAACGCGGGCAGTAGTCAGTCGGACTCGCAGAGCTCTGAGAGCAGCAGCTTAAATGCTGAGCTGAAGTCAGAAATCAAAGTGTTGTGGGTTTTTTTGCAGCTAGCTCCCAGTAGTACATTGCAGCTCCTGCTCTTGATATATGGATAGGAAGTGGAAGCTTAAAAATGCATGATGATGAAATGCGAGTGTCTTTAATATTCCACTAAATATTCAGAAATTGTGTTCATCCCATCAACCTCATACATCCCATTAAAATATTAAGTAAATATTGGTGTTATTAAACATTTTTTTAATTCTTGCACATACATACTGTTACTTGTAAATGCATTTAGTTATTATATAATTTATGTATGTGTCCGTATCTCTTAAAACAAGTTAGTTTAACCTCCTGTTTGCTAGTACAACTGAATTATGGTGTCGCAAAATTATGTAGGTCTAAAAAGTGTGTCACCAACATGAAAAGTTTGGAAAGCTCTGCTTTAAACAGTAAGGTAGAGCTTACTTATTTCCCTGAGGCGCGTATTCACATTTGTATTAAAACCTCACTTCTTTAGACCATTCTTTCAGTTTGTATAAATCCTTTTGCAGAGTAACTTCTAGTAAATCTAGTCCCTCAACAAATACTCAGGTGAGACAAAAGCAAAGCAATGCCAAATACCCTGTATAGGGTTGGTAGGCTGACTGACAGACATCCAATTTGTAGAGAGAATTTATGAAGAGTCTTCCAAACTTCTACCTGACAAATCTCAGATGGTGATGTGTCTGCCACAATTACCCAGAAAGTTGAAGAATCAGCCATAAAAATTGTTCCGGTTCAGGGGCGGAGTCTGGCCACACTGGCGGATGGCAGCACACTAAGAGCTCCAAAACCCTTAGACCAAACAACTTATATATATGGCATAATCCTTCCCTAATTTGTCAATACCTACTTGGGGAACTGTTATCAAAGACCGGTTCCTTATTAAAACACATCTGTAAAGGTGTAAGGAGGAGCATCAAGATTAAAACAACAGCGGACACGGAGGTCTGATTTTGCGTCGCACCATAGGAGAACACAGAAACTGGGGCCTTGCAAAACGGGAGTGATCCCCCGCATGTTACTATTAATTTTAATATCAGGCAGATCTTGAGAAGCACGAGCTTCATAACGCTTGGCAGGCTCCCCTGCAAAGAAACCACCGGCTCAGTGAGACATCCGCAGAGAAGAGAGGAGAAGTGACAGCAACGGCGCAGCAGCGCTGCGGCTGTGGGTATCAGGCCTAATTACGCAGCATAACGTATTCTGACTTCCCTGGTTGCTGACCGGTTGCGGTCTTAGTCTTATCAAAGAGAGTTGTGACACAGACCTTACCAAACTGTTGCTCCGACATAACAGGCGACTGTACTTAGAGCCCACTCTCCACAACATAGCGAGTGAGACATTTAGAGACGCAGGTGACCACTGGCTCATTTGGGAGGGTACCTCACCGCAAGCAAAGAGTGCAAGTGCTCAAAAATTAACAAAACCAGTAGGTCTATGAGCGGAAAATAAGAGATTAGTGACAGTCTGGTATTACATGACCTATCTGGGGTTTTATTTCAAAAAGGCTTTACCCAAGGTATTCTGCAGACGTTTTCCTTATTCAAAGGCTTATTTGCTCAGCCACGCTATTCAACCCCTGTAACATACTACACCAAAAGATCCTAGTGTACACACTCAGCTTGGGGGGCAGCAATAGCAGATTGTTAAAAGATTATACTGTGTGTCAGTGTGAGTAAGAAAATATCTTAGACAAGGCTTGCATGTCCTTCTCTACAAGGTTTAATTACAGATTCCTGTTAGCAAGTGGGCACAGCAGTGTTGTGTACAGGGTGAGAAATCTACTGAAACAGCTTGATCTGATCTCTGGTCAACCGCAGGAGGTGTAAATGAGGGAAGCCTTGCAAAAAGAAGAATAAGGCAGATAAACATACATCTATGCACACAATAAACAAATATCTAACACAAGCAGAGAGTCTCAACCCATCTCCACAAGATAACATGGAGACTACCATACAGGTACATTCAGCGCAGCCACAGAGCGCTGGAGGGCAGGCACAGCATCTAATTACAAAAGAGGACCTGCAGCATCTGTCTTCAAAAGAAGATATTAAAAATGCAGTTCGTGAGATGCGAGACTTATTCAAGTGTCGCAGGTTGAAGCAGCTCAAGCTGCAAGCTCAGCCTCTCTCGGACATCCAAGGGCAATCAGAGGTAATAAAACAGCTATCAGATAAACTCAAGGACCTAGACAATAGAGGTCGTAGGAACAATCTACGGATCAGAGGAGTCTCAGAGACTATCCACCCGCCTGCTATTGAAGGCTACTTACAAAGCTTATTCCGCACGTTGAAGGATACACCATCCTCCCCAGATATAGCGTTAGAACGTGCCCACAGAGCGCTCAGAGAAAAACCACCACCAAAAGCGCCCCCCAGGGACATCATCGTGCGTTTTTTAAGCTTCAAGGACAAACAGGACATTCTTCGTTGTGCACGTGCAAAGCACCCAGTGCTATGTGCGGGTAAAGATCTACAAATCTTTTCTGACCTGTCACCAACTACTTTGCAAAAGAGAAGGGAGCTGGGCCACATTACATGTAAATTGAGGGCAAATAAAGTCCAATACAGGTGGGGCTTCCCTGTGTCTCTGGTGGCTACCCATCACAATAAAACCGCTGTATACAGGCCTGGATTGGACGTGCAAGCGTTCTATTCGAGTCTATCACTTGGAGAAAACAGGCAACGACAGGACAGTTCTTCTGAACCGGTTGACTCAACCCTTTAAAAATAACTGTGTTTGTGCAGTTTGCTCTTTGGAGAGAAGATAAAGAAGGGTGTCTATCAGCGCTAGACTAGGATAGCTATCTACGGCTCCTCAAAAACAAAGGGTCCTTAGCTGACCCTAATAGGAAAACAATGTATTTAATAAATGTTTAAGGAGCGCCAATACAGGCAGAGATAGATGATTGATATAATAGGTGATTAATTTAATAGGCAATGATTGTACAATATTTATAAAAAAGATATAAACAATATTATAAAAAAATTAATGTATCCATGATGTAAACATAATAATGTGCAAATAATTTAAAATATAAAACATAAAACCAAGGTATGGCAGTTCAAACACTAGTAACAATGTAAAAATGGATGGACATATAAGGATGAATGTATAAAAAAAGAGGTAAATTTGATCGATGATTAGTCCGTAGAAATATCAAATGTGAAAAAAAGTGGATAAATATATATATAATCAATGAAAAAGTTGATGATATGAGTCCCAAGAAAGTGAAGTAAAATTGGTGGGATCCTGTGGAAGTGTACAGAAATATATTGAAATGTAAAAATAATGATATAAAAGTATAAAAATATAAAAACATAAAAAGTCCAAAAGTGTATAAGATGTCGCAAAAATGTGAAAAAGTGACTTGTGGTCAAATACGATAAAAAAGTGATGAAAACATAATAATCCAAAGGTCTGATATCATCCAAGTGGTGTGAAAAAAGTCAAATAGATCCTCAAACTAATTGATAGTATGTTCCAAAGGGTATCTGTGCAAGTAATGCGTGGTGAAGAATCAAAAAAATATCCAAAAGTTTCCTCAAATATCCACACCACTTGGATGATATCAGACCTTTGGATTATTATGTTTTCATCACTTTTTTATCGTATTTGACCACAAGTCACTTTTTCACATTTTTGCGACATCTTATTCACTTTTGGACTTTTTATATTTTTATACTTTTATATCATTATTTTTACATTTCAATATATTTCTGTACACTTCCACAGGATCCCACCAATTTTACTTCACTTTCTTGGGACTCATATCATCAACTTTTTCATTGATTATATATATATATATTTATCCACTTTTTTCACATTTGATATTTCTACGGACTAATCATCCATCAAATGTACCTCTTTTTTATACATTCATCCTTATATGTCCATCCATTTTTACATTGTTACTAGTGTTTGACCCGCCATACCTTGGTTTTATGTTTTATATTTTAAATTATTTGCACATTATTATGTTTTCATCATGGATCCATGAATTTTAGCATTGTATGTTTTAGGATTTTATTATATTGTTTAGATCTGTTTTACAAGAATTGTACAATCATTGCCTATTAAATTAATAACCTATTATATTAATCATCTATCTCTGCCTGTATTGGCGCTCCTTAAACATTTATTAAATTCTTTGGAGAGAAGATGTGGAGGCCTCCACTGGATTAGTGTTCACTGTATCCTTTTTTGATGTATAATAACTTGGACAGTCTCAAGTCAATTCATTGTAGAGTGTCCTTTTTTTACACAACTTAAATTCTAGAGAGTATATTCGCTTCCCTTGGTGTCAACAGCCATATGACTGTCAGTAAATTTCTAAGGGGAAGGGGTACTATGGTTCATTAAAGGGTCACATATCTTAACATAACCCCTCCCTACCCCCCCCCCTTTTCCTAATTTGTCATCTTTCCCTTCCTTACACCTCCCTTTTACCACCATTTCCCTTGTGCCATACTAAATATCTCCTCTTGGATAAACGGCCTTTAGGTCACCAAGAGTCTAATGTTTGTTTAATGTTGTATTGGTCTAGGGGTTACTACCCCTGTTTAACTTGTTAACTAATTACGCTACAGTTTGTCTTTGATTGTACACAAAGGATATTACTTTATCTGTGGTGTATTGTCTGGATGTAATTGTGTACTGGGTTCTTTTTCTTCTCTTGCTTTTTACCTATAATCTTCATAACAAACTCTTCTAATCTACTTTCTTCTCCTCTTCTATTCCCATTCCTTCCCCCACCCCCTTTTTTTTTTTTTTCTTCCCTTTTTTAGATGGCTCCTCGAAGCAGCAGGTTCGCCTCTCATGGCCTTACCTTAACTACAATCAATGCGAAAGGACTGAACAGTCCAGGTAAGAGATCTATAGCCTTCAAATCGCTTAAAAACTTACACAGCCATGTTCTCTTCACCCAAGAAAAACATTTCCGCAGAGGTAAAGAACCTAAGTGGTTCAACGCACAATACCCAACAGCCTTTTTTCGCCTCTGGCACATCCAAAAGAAACGGAGTCGGAATATTGATCCACCAATCTGTTCCTTTAAAGATCATGCGTATAGAGAGGGACCCAGAGGGCAGATACTTAGTTTTGACAGGTATTCTATACGAACACCCCATAACTTTAGCGACACTCTACAGTCCAAACACTGATCAGCATCTGTTCATGACCAAAGTTTCAAAACTCCTTCTAGATCTTGCGAAGACGACAATCTCAAATCTTTTATTGCATGATGTATGGAGATCTATGCACCCAACACGCAAAGATTTTACATACTACTTGCCCCCACATAATAAATATTCCCGTATAGACTACTTTTTCACTGACACAACTGGACTGGACATGGTCACATCTTGCTCAATTGGTTCTATCACTTGGTAAGACCATGCACCTGTATCCTGCATTATCCAATGGCCCAATCTACCCCCCACAACATATATTTGGAGACTAGATATTTTGCTGGACAACCCTGTAATACAATTAGAAATTCAAAAATCCTTGACTGATTATCTAGCACATAATGAACCCTCACAAACTTCGCTCCAGAATGTTTGGGAGGCACACAAATGCGTTGTGCGGGGAGAATTCCTCAAGCACAAGGCACGCCTTAATAAGCAACACAGATTAAAACATACCCAACTGCTGGAAAATATAGCGCACTTAGAGGAGACACATAAGAGGGAACCGAGGGACAGGGATGCTAAAAAATGCTTAGAAAATGCTAAAAAAAGAACTTAATGATCTATTAATGTTGGCCTTTCAGCGTAAGATGCTAGCTGTGAAACAGCAATACTATGAGGGGGGTAATAAACCAGGGAAACTGCTAGCTAGAACCACACGCAGAAAACAACTAAAAACACATATACACTTTATTCAAGAACCAGATGGCACAATCTTAAAGGGCAGTAAACAAATTGCAAGTTCATTCCACTCTTACTACAACGCTCTATATAATATAAAACACACGAATAGATCTAAGGACCAAGGCAATGACATGTTGACAAGGCAGCAAAAGATAGATCAATATTTGGCTACACTAAAGCTACCGCAGTTAGAATCTGACCACAAAGATAGTTTGGATGTACCTATCTCCTTAGAGGCACTTACCCAGGATATTACAGATTTTCCCAACGGTAAGAGCCCTGGACCAGACAGGTTTTCCCCTAGATATTACAAGTTATATATAAAAACACTGGGCCCTCTGATGTTACAACTATTTAATGATTTGGTAAAAGACCCCTCAATTACTAGTAAAATGCTTGAAGCGCACATCGCGGTCATCCCCAAGTCAGGCAAACCTCCCACTTCACCGGCAAACTTTAGGCCCATTTCACTGTTAAACGCGGATGTTAAGATACTAGCCAAAATACTAGCGAACCGTCTAAATAAATACCTCCCTGGTCTGATTTCATCGGATCAGTTGGGATTTGAGCCAGGACGAGAAGCACGGGATAATACCAATAAGGTGATCCAACTGATAAACTACGCGCAGGTCGAGGGTGTGCCTACGGCGCTATTCTCGACAGACGCGGAGAAGGCCTTCGACCACGTTGATTGGCTTTTTCTGAGGCAGGTCATGAAGGTAATGAACTTCGTAGAATCTTTCATTAATATGACCCTCGCATTCACCATAACAAACGGGACTAGGCAGGGTTGCCCCCTATCCCCATTACTTTTTGCACTATCAATTGAAGCACTGGCACAAAAAGTCAGGAATAACCCAATTATCAGAGGCATACAGGTAGGCAATATAGAACATAAACAAGCACTCTATGCGGATGATGTTCTCTATACCCTCACGAACATTGACACTTCCATTCCTGAGCTGTTGAGAGAAATTGAGGAATACGGTACACTCTCAAACTTTCACTTAAATCTTTCTAAATCTGCAATGATCAATATTAACGCCCTTACTGAACATACTCAGCTCCTGGCTACAAAATACAAAGTTCCTATAGCAGCCTCAAAACTAAAGTACTTAGGCATATATCTATCTGCTAACCACCTAGACCTTTATAAACACAACTACCTGCCCCTACGGAAGGAAATAATTAATGATTTGTCTTCTTGGAGAAATAAATCATTGTCCTGGCTAAGGAAAATAGGCCTAATTAAAATGAACATATTGCCACGTATTTTATACGTGATGCAAACAGTCCCAATTTATCTACCAAAATACTTTTTACCTCAACTGCAGAGAGCTATAGAACAATTTATATGGTCGGGGGTAAAACCGAGAGTACCTAGAAGGACGTTGTATCTTCCTCGCGATAAAGGAGGTTTGGGGTTTCCTGACTTGTCTTTGTATAGGCGGCCAATATTGCTACAGAGACTGATAGAGTGGTCACACAACACCACACAGAATCAGTGGGTCAGACTAGATGGACAGATTCTACAGATGCATAATGTTGGCACCTTAGCATTGGTCCCCGGGCCGAAATGCCCTATATTACTCTATAAATACCACTTAACACTAGAGACTCTACGTGAATGGGATAGGTTATTAGCCACTAGCACACACATATCCTCACCTAACTCGCCGATGACCCCAATTATAGAAAATCCTGACATACCATATCACATGTTAAGTAAACGCATGTGCTCACCTTACAGTTTAAGAGCAGGCATTTTGCACTTTGCATTGGAAGACGACAGGTTGCGTCAACAACACAACATGTTAGAGCATTATGGAGAAATCTTTTCCTCATGGCTAGGGTACCACCAATTAGCACACATCCTGATGCACCACAAAAATAGAAACAACTTCCTTAGGGAACTCACACCATTTGAGCTTTTATGCACGGGGTGTCTTTCACCAAAAAGACTGATTTCCAAAGTATATAAGCTACTTCTGGTGCCACCAGATACACAAATGCCATCATACACTAGGGCCTGGAATAGGGACCTCAATAATATAATAGACGAAGAGGACTGGCTGAGATCGTTCAGACTAGTTAGACGCTCCTCTGTTTCAGCCAGAGTACAGGAAATACATCTCAAGCTACTGACTAGATGTATTACACCCCAGCAAGACTCCACCAATTGTTCCCCTCGGCTAGTTCTTTATGCTGGAGAGGATGTGGCGAACCGGGCACACTTATGCATATATGGTGGTCGTGTCCTAGACTTACAAACTACTGGACGTCAGTTCTTAGGGACATGTCAAAAAAAAATAGGAACACCAATTCCAAACATGCCAGAAACAATTCTATTCATCCATCTCCCTAACACTAAAACAACTCACACTCGGGCCCTTCTCTTGATAATGCTAACTGGAGCCAAAAAAATCATCCCCAAAAAATGGAAATCTAAAGACGTTCCAACACTCGCTGATTGGCGCTCCTCAACGGAAGAACTGTTGACATTAGAAAGATTACATTACCTTAAGTCTAACCAAATGGCTATATATGAAATGATGCTGGCAGTGTGGTACTCTGCTTTTTGTGACACCTATAATTGATTAATCACCCAAAACACCATCTCACCTGAATGGCTGCAGGAGCCAACACCTACCCCCCCCTTTTTTTTTTTTTCTTCTTCCCCCTCCTTTTTGTTCTTATCCTCTTCTCTTTTCTAATCTGTCCCGGTACGCCTCTATACTTAAGAAAAAGAAAAATGATAACTGTTATCTTTCTATAAGTTTGTATAATTATATTTGAAAAATTGTTAAAATTTCAAGCTGGTTACCAACGGAATGATTTAAGACATTCTTGGATATTGCAGCTCTACTGACCTTTCATTCGTTCTAATTATAGACTGGACAGTAGCATTGTCATGTACATGATTCTGCTTTATAGTTCTGTATACATAAAAATGTACTTGTACTCTGTATAACTGAATGGAACATTTAATAAAGCTTGTTTTTTTAAAAAAAAATTTTATTCCGGTTCAAATGGCATTTCTTGCAGCTTGTATGCTTTAGAAATGTACTGTTGAAATTATTGAAGTTGGAAATGTAGTCTTTACAGGAGAATCCATAGGGGCCAATTTAACATTGTGCGAGCAGACATGTTCCGATATTGCGTATCATGTCCGCTGCACATCGATAAATGCCAACAGCATACGCAGGGGGTGTCAATCGACCCGTCTCAGAGCAGGCAGACAGGTTATGGAGCATAAGGAGCTTGATAAATATGCCCTATGCTATCCTTGTCGATTAAGAAACTGCTAAATCATTTACGGCTAGATTACGAGTTTTTGTCGGTAAGGCTGTGTGGTGCTAACGAGCCTTTTTTTCTTACCGCTCACTTAAGCCAACGCTGGTATTACGAGTTTTCTTCAAGCCGGCGTTAGCCTCAGAAAAGTGATCGTTGAGCAAAATTTAGCTCCACATCTCACTGTAATACCAGCGTTGCTTACAGTAGCGGTAAGATGGCAAAACGTGCTCGTGCACGATTTCCCCATAGGAAACAACGGGGCTGAGCTGACTGAAAAAAAACCTAACACCTGCAAAAAAGCAGCGTTCAGCTCCTAACGCAGCCCCATTGATTCCTATGGGGAAAGGAATTTTATGTCTGCACCTAACACCCTAACATGAACCCGAGTCTAAACACCCCTAATCTTACACTTATTAAACCCTAATCTACCGACCCCGACATCGTCGCCACCTACATTATGTTATTAACCCCTAATCTGCCGCTCCAGACACCGCCGCCACCTACATTATACATATGAACCCCTAATCTACTGCCCCCAACATCGCCGACACCTACATTAGTTATTAACCCCTAATCTGCCCCCCCCCAATGTCGCTGCAACTATATTAAATTTATTAACCCCTAATCTGCCACTGCCAACGCCGCCACTATAATAAATTTATTAACCCTTAAACCTAAGTCTAACCCCAACATCCCCCTAACTTAAATATAATTTAAATACATCAAAATAAATTTACTACAATTAAATAAATTATTCCTATTTAAAACTAAATACTTACCTATAAAATAAACCCTAAGATAGCTACAATATAACTAATAGTTACATTGTAGCTATCTTAGGATTTATATTTATTTTACAGGCAACTTTATATTTATTTTAACTAGGTACAATAGTTATTAAATAGTTATTAACTATTTAATAACTTCCTAGTTAAAATAAATACAAATTTACCTGTAAAATAAATCCTAACCTAAATTACAATTACACCTAACACTACACTATCATTAAATTAATTACATAAATTACCTACAATTAACTACAATTAAATTAAATAAACTAAAGTACAAAAAAAAAAACACTAAATTACAGAAAATAAAAAAAGAATTACAATATTTTTAAAACTAATTACATCTAATCTAATCCCCCTAATAAAATAAAAAAGCCCCCCAAAATAATAAAATTCCCTACCCTATACTAAATTACAAATAGCCCTTAAAAGTGCCTTTTGCAATACCCCCCAACATTAAAAACCCACCACCCACACACCCAACCCTACTCTAAAACCCACCCAATCCCCCCTTAAAAACACTACCCCCTTGAAGATCACCCTACATTGAGCCGTCTTCACCCAGCACAAGTGGACGTCCAGAGGGGCAGAAGTCTTCATCCGATCCGGCCAGAAGAGGTCCTCCAAGCGGCAGAAGTCTTCATCCAGGCGGCATCTTCTATCTTCTTCCATACGGAGAGGAGAAGGTTCATCTTGAAGACATCCGACGTGG
Organism: Bombina bombina; assembly: GCF_027579735.1. NCBI lineage: Eukaryota > Metazoa > Chordata > Amphibia > Anura > Bombinatoridae > Bombina > Bombina bombina. Next base: position 436,558,795 of record NC_069504.1, on the reverse strand, counting down.
AGCATCCTCTTCCATCTGACGGAGACTGAAGAATGAAGGTTCCTTTAAGTGACGTCATCCAAGATGGCATCCCTTCAATTCCGATTGGCTGATAGAATCCTATCAACCAATCGGAATTAAGATAGGAAAAATCCTATTGGCTGATGCAATCAGCCAATAGGATTGATCTTGCATTCTATTGGCTGTTTATCCCCCACTGTACTCCCTGAATCTGAAACTGGTAGTAGTTGGTTAACTCATAAGGGCACCTTTAAATGTGGCAACTCAAGGTGTAAAGCCTGTGATTATATTTTAGTAAGTACACACTTTGAGTCTTATAGAACGGGAAACTCTTTTGAAACATCCCAGTGTATCAATTGCAGTATGTGCTATATTGTCTATCTTATTTCTTGTGCAGAATGTAAATTGCAATATGTAGGCCTCACCACTAGGGAGGTGAGGTCCAGAATTCGTGAACACCTTAGTAATATTAACTGCAAAAAAGAGTGTTCTGCTTTAGCAACACATTTCATACACAGACTATTTGTTCACACATTAAAATGGCAAGCAATAGAACTAGTTACAAGTCCTAAGAGAGGAGGAGATAGAGAAAAGGAGCTATATCACAAAGAAGCATTTTAGATATTTAAGCTAGAAACAAGGTACCCCAGAGGGTTCAATTCAACCTATGATATTATGAACCATTGGGAACGCTAGGTGGTTTATTTGGCCCATATTTTTTGTGGGCCTTCTCGACTATCTTTTACCTAGAGAAATAGGTGATATGTATATTTATATTTATAAGTATATATTTGGAAAATCACAATTTAGGATTACATCGATCATATTTTTATTTATTTTTATATTTATGTATATACTGTTATATTGCCTATTAAATTATGGTTGTACATTTATATCTATCTCCACTGGCAGCTGTGAATCGTGGAGGAAAATAATACACTTTTCCGATATGGTCGGTTTTTGATTTGTTACACAGACATTAATATAATCCTTTTGTATTAGTCTAATATCCCTATTTAAAAAAAAATCAAAAAAAATCATATGTATCATGTTTTTCTTTAATATTTACAATTGACTAGCATGATTAGACACCGTTTCCTTCTCTCTATATATTGTATCATATTTGATTTAAATTTGGATTATTTTCTTTTTAAGAAAATTATAAGTTTATTGTGATCATGTACTTTTGTGACTGACATCGTATGTCTATATAATTAATGTTTCACTTGTAATTGACTTAGGTAGAGATCTTAGGCGTTTGTGTTTCATAAAGTGTATATGCCTTTAAACCCACACTGTTAATTTGTATTAAGGATTTTATTTCCCACCAAGTGTTTTAGGTCTTAGAATGGTATATATTGACGTATAGTACCCTCCCCCACTATCTGTGAGTACGGGGAAACCAGAACACATCCTTAGTCTGGGGATATGTTTTACTCTGTAAATTTTTTTAATTGCCAGTATGTTGTACCTGCCCACGTTGGTATACTTTTTATCATTTCAATAAAGGAAGTCATGGTTTGAGCCATTCTAGCAATTTGTTTTCTGTGGATACTGATACTCTGAACAGCTATAGGGCTCCTTGACACCATTGGGATTAACACTGTATCCAGCGCCAGAAGGTGAAGATTTGGTTGGGTTGGTCAGACCTTTTACGAGCAGGGGAGCTTTGGAAGATACATTCGAGTAAAACACAGGTGATGTGTTATCCTTGTTTATGTTTCTGCGGCCGAAGGATTATGAAGGTACCGCTTATAGAAGATATGTGAGCTATGTTTGTATACTGGTCAAATTTGTTTAAAAAAATAGCGATCTCTAAATGATGTATACAAAGTATCCCTTTTGAAGCAGCAATATAATAGCAAAAAAATATCAAAAAGACACAGTCCTTATATGAAAGGATAACGTTCTTTCCAAAATATCCTTTTGTTCAGGCAAAAAAACTAGGTGAAATAGTAGTGGCCAGTCACTATTTAACTCTAAGTTGTTCCGCTCTGGGCAGAGTGTTAGAGCACAATATAACAGTGTGAAGACAGTTCAGATCAATCCGTGCTTTTAGGTGAGTGTTTTTTAAGCCTGCTATGCAGGTAATCTCACCATTCTCTGTATGCGGCTGTTTTCTGAGTGGCTTCCGTTGTTGGTGCTTCTACTGACAATGGTAACTGATACCGGTTTCTTCAAAGTTGCGCAAGTTGCCGTAGGGGACCGGTTAACTCTTCCTGCACTTAGTACTTGGATGTACGCAGGGGGCAATCAGGACTCCGGGCTTGTTGCTTGACACTCACAGATGGTAGGTGTTCGCCTCGGTAAGATGGAAACAAGGAGGTAAATCTCTCTCAGTGGATACTCCTTACACAGCTTCTATGCGTTTCACCCTAATTGCAGGCTTTTCCAAGATGCCGTGTATGCTTGGATTTTATTACAAGACCAGAGACTCATATTTTGCTTTCTTTCCTTTACTACTTAAATGCAGTCATTAAAAGTACATATAATAAATACAAGAAACTGTCATATTTGAAAAGGGATAGTTAAAACAAAGAATAAATCAGTGACCAATAACAATGTAGAACTGATTAGACCAACACAAAGTAACCAATCAGATTCAAAATATATCCTATAAACTGTCCAACATATAATAATAACACATCCTCTTTCTTTTACTGCTTCAGTATAAGATAAGTATTGTGTTATAAATTGTTATAATAATTGGCTTTAAGTTTGTTTAATTCAGGCTTCAGCTTATTATTATTATTATTTATTTGCATATACATAATCATTATTGTTTGTATTTTTTCATTTTATTAATTCCGTTTTTACTCTGTCTTAGTTTTTTCGTTAGTTATTTTTTATTTGTGGCATTCCTATTTACTTTCGTTTTTACCCCTCTTAATGCCCTTCTGATCCTTTTCGCGGCGTTTCCGTTTTTCCGTTTTTTCTTTTCCTCTGCATTCGTTTCCTCCTGTCCTCCATCTTGTTTAAATTCTTTCAGTCTGTTTGCGCATGCGCGGTGCGTTCTCCTTACTACGCACTTACGTTTCTCACCGTCATCTCAGCTGAGCTGTTGCCGAGTGCAGTCGCAACTTTGTTGCAATCTTCAAGAAAGTTTTATATTTGCCATATTTTGAGCATTTACTTTGGCAAAAAACAGTCTTTTATCCCCATCTGCTGTTTTAGATTATTATTACACGCTCACATAACTGTTTAGTTTTTCTTTGATATATATATATATATATTTTAAATATTTGGTCTTTTGTTTTTCACATTCTTTGGGGCATTTCTTTATTTCTGTGTCTGAAATACATTTTAACATTTTGTTAAGTTTATATTTAATTTAATATTTTATTAAAATTTATAGTTTTGACATAATGTCTCAATCTTCAGATTTGAATCCTTCAATTAATACTGAAGGTATTCAAAAGATGATAGATATTTCTATGGATGCTATGTTTGAAAAAAATTCTTTTTTGATTAATAAATCAAATTCCAAAAAAGCAATTAAACGTAAAAGAACCGTTTCTAGTGCAATTAAAACTAGCAAGAAATTAGTAAAAAAGTCTCGTCAACTTGCTTCTAATGTGTCTGTTCCTTGCAGGAAAGGAAGGAAAACACCTGCTTTATCCTCTTCTCCCAAGAGGTTACTGATGGGAGAGGCTTTGGCCAATAAAGATATTTCTGAGGTTGTCTCGGAGACTGAAGTTAATTCTGATTCATCATTAGATTCAGTTAATTCTGAGGAGGATAATTCTCACTCTTCCTCAGAAGATTCTTCGGCTTCTCCGAAAATTAAAACATTTAACAAATGTTTTAAAAAGTCAAAACATTCTTATTCTAATGAGGTCAAATTTTATGATTGTCTAGGTAACCCTAGATTCAATACAGATGATTTGCACCATCCAAGATCTGCGGAGTGGTGCCCATCCTCTGACATTGATGATTTTATTGACTACCAGCTTCGACATCCCCTTAAAAGGGATTCACGTAATAAAATGAGGGCTGAGTGTCCCAGGCCTATTTTGCCAAATAATGCAAGTTGCACTCCAGAAGTTGACCTGAAAATTTTGAAATTTATAGGCTCTCCTGGGTTTAAGCTCAAAAAAGGTATGGATAGGGCTTGGAAGATATGTCAGGATAAAATGCTTGACACGACTGGCCCTCTATCAAAATTATTTGATCTTTCTGAACAGGCAGTTTATGATAATTCCCTTTTAGATCCTGTCATTGTAAGGGAATGGTTGCAGAGAATGCTTTCCTTTTTAGGCAACGCTAACTCTGCTATGTATAAAGAACGCAGACGAAATTTACTTAGGAGAATTGACCCCAGAGTATGCGATTTCGCTGTTAATGAAATTCATCCAGATACTAAAGGTCTGTTATTTGGTGATACATTTATCAGGGAATTAAATAGTTATGTGAACACTTTCTCTAATCTAAATAAAGTGAGAACGTCAATGAAAAAGATATTCCATCAAGATCGTTTTTCTGAGCAGGCTGGGAAAGGTAGAGGCCGCTTTCCCGGCCGTGCGTCATACCCCAATAGGTCTCATTTCTCAAACCAGCAGTTCCAGCAACAAAGACAATATCAAAGTCCAGTTGCCTCAGGTTTTTTCCCATCAAGAGGAAGATTTTGGAATCCCAGGATCCAGTGTTCAAGACAAAGAACACGCGCTTCACAAGGTAAACCTTTCTTTTCCCCCTTTTCATGTTTTTTCCCAAAACATAATAGGAGGCAGATTATCTCTCTTTGCTCACAATTGGAACCTGATTACCACAGATCAATGGGTTCTTCACACCGTTTCAGGTCTTTTTATAGATTTTATTTCTCCTCCTTTTCAGAATTCTCTTCCTATTCCAATAAAGTTTTCAAATTCAGAAAAAATGTTGGTTCAAAACGAAATTTCAAACCTCTTATCAAAACAAGCTATAGAACCTGTTTTAAACCCTCAAAATTGCTTTCTCAGCAATCTTTTTCTTGTAAAAAAGAAAAACGGCCAATTTCGTCCAGTTATAAATTTAAGAACTCTAAATTCTTTCGTTGTCTATCAACATTTCAAAATGGAAGGTATTCATCTTCTCAGAGATTGCCTTTTAGACAACGATTATCTAATCAGATTAGATCTAACAGATGCTTATCTGACAGTTCCTGTAGCTCAAAAACACAGGAAATTTCTAACTTTTGTTTGGGAAGGAAAGACTTGGAGTTTCACTTGTATGCCTTTAGGTTTATCTTCAGCTCCTTGGATATTCACCAAACTGATGAAACCTATCGTCACTTGGCTTCGTCTTCGAGGAGTTCGTCTCATCATTTACTTAGACGATATTTTAATAATGAATCAAAATTCTATCATTTTAAAATCTCAACTCCAACTTACTTTACATATTTTGGAAAATTTGGGTTTTATAGTCAACAAAGAAAAGTCAGTTCTTTCACCAACCAAATCTCTTACCTTTTTAGGTTTTCAAATAGATACTTTAAATTCTACTCTCAGTCTTCCCAGAGACAAAATTGTGAACATCAAGAAAGAAATTTCAAAAACTCATTCTTTATCTTTGGTTCCCATCAGGACTATAGCCAGAATAGTTGGGTTACTCTCATCCTCTATTCAGGCTATTTTTCCTGCTCCTCTTCATTACAGGGAACTTCAACGTTTAAAAATGTCTCATCTTCAGAAAGGTCTTTCTTATTCCCATTTAATTCCTCTTTCTTCAGAAGTCAAAGAAGAACTATCTTGGTGGCTCACTCATATAGAAGCTTGGAACGGGAGAGCCATTTTAGGGAAAACTCCGGATCTTGTGATAGAATCCGATGCCAGTCGTTCGGGCTGGGGAGCTCGGTGTGGTCCCTCTATCACGGGAGGAAAATGGTCTTCAGAAGAAAAACTTTTTCATATCAACTGCTTAGAACTTTTGGCAGGCTCTTTTGCAGTCAAAAGTTTTGTCGAAAGTTCTTTTCCCGTGTCCATTTTACTCAGAATGGACAATATTTCTGCAGTTTGACATTTAAATCGTCTCGGTGGTACAAAATCGAGAGATTTATTGACTATTACGAAAGATTTAATTCACCTTTGCTTGGACAGAAATATTTCTGTCAAAGCAGAATATATTCCGGGATTATCCAATGTAGCAGCGGATTGGGGTTCCCGGTATCTGACAGATTCCAGCGATTGGAAACTTCATCATCAAGTTTTTCATTTGCTCAAATATGTCATAGGTCCTTTCTCTATGGGTCTGTTTGCCTCGAGACTGAATTTTCAGATCCGTCCATATTTCAGTTGGCGTCCAGATCCAGATGCTCTGGCGATCGATGCATTTCTTCACCCTTGGCCTCTTCAATCCGCTTACGCGTTTCCTCCGTTCTCCATGATCCAGAGAACCATATTGGTTGTCCGTCGAGATCTTCTTTCAATTCTAATCACTCCCCTTTGGCCATCTCAAGCTTGGTACCCATCTCTTCTAGAATTGTCTGTCAAACATCCTGTCGTCCTTCCTCTTCTATTGTCAGATCCAGAAGGCCATCCTCACAATCTTATCATTCAAGGATCTCTTCTTCTCATAGCATGGTCAATCTCGGGCAATCTTCATGTCTCCAAGGTTTATCACAACAGGCTAAGGAACTCCTTCAAGACTCTTTGGCCCCCGGGACCAAAATATTCTATTTTTCCGCATGGACCAGATGGTCTAGCTGGTGCGTGGAAAGACGTTTGGATCCCCTTTCAGTTGATATAACTTTTATCATTAACTTCCTTACTTCTCTTTTTGATTCAGGTTTAGCTTATAGAACTATCAATGTTTCAAGATCCGCTATTTCTGCTAAACATTCTTTTGTTAATAATTTTCCGGTAGGTCAACACCCTTTAATTTGTAAGTTAATGAAAGCAATTAAACTTAAGAGACCTCCAGCTCCTAAATATTCTTCTTTTTGGGATGTTGATCTTATATTTGCTCTCTTTAAGTCTTGGCCTTCTAACGAATTTTTATCTTTGAAACAACTTTCTGCTAAATTAGCTACTCTTTTGTGTTTAATTTCTTTTCGTAGAGTCTCTGATGTCAGAGCTTTAGACTTTAACTCTAAACGTTTTACTCCTGAAGGTCTTACTTTCTTTATTTCTAAAAGAACTAAATCTTTTTCAACGTCTATATTCTATCCTTACTTACCTTCTGAACTTCTATGTGTGGTTTTATGTCTTAAAGAGTATGAACGCAGAACTATTTCTTTTCGTTCTTCTTCTTCTAACCAACTTTTATTATCTTTTGTTCCTCCTCATGATCCTATCTGTTCTACATCTATAGCTAGGTGGGTTAAATGGGTTATGAGTGAGGCAGGTATTGATTGTTCTTTTTCTGCTCACTCTGTCAGAGGATCAGCTGCTTCTAAAGCATTTTTGAAAGCTGCTACCCTTCAGCAAATTTTGGATGCAGCTGACTGGTCTTCAGATTCTATTTTTAAACAATTTTATTTTAAACCCATTGAACACGCCTCGCTTAGTTTATTTTGTTAGTTGCTTTAAACTAGCAAAATATGAGTCTCTGGTCTTGTAATAAAATTCGGATTATCCAAAATTATGAAGGTATAATCTAGATTTTATTAAACACACAGAGACGAGTATTTTCCCCCCTCTTTATTGAATGTTCATATTGTTCCCTCCCTTATTTTATTATGATATTATTAATCTTTTTTACATTTGTTTTAGTTATCAATCAATAATATAGACATTCTGCTGGATGGTTTTGTTCCCTCTCACCTATGTGATAAATCGAATCTTCAAGCAAGTTTTCTTCAACGTTTACAGAGTTCCAGTAGATCTTCAAATTCTTCATTCGAGTTGGTTAATTCTACATGGATGTTTTTCCTCTTCAAGATCCTGCTCATCAGTCTTCTTCTTGGTTGCCTTTTCAGTTGGATTTATTGTTATTTGTTGGACTTTATGTTTTCTTCATCAGTCGACAAGAAAGAGGATGTGTTATTATATGTTGGACAGTTTATAGGATATATTTTGAATCTGATTGGTTACTTTGTGTTGGTCTAATCAGTTCTACATTGTTATTGGTCACTGATTTATTCTTTGTTTTAACTGTCCCTTTTCAAATATGACAGTTTCTTTTATTTATTATATGTACTTTTACTGACTGCATTTAAGTAGTAAAGGAAAGAAAGCAAAATACTCGTCTCTGTGTCTTTAATAAAAACATAATTTATGCTTACCTGATAAATTTATTTCTCTTGTAGTGTAGTCAGTCCACGGGTCATCCATTACTTATGGAATATATCTCTTCCTAACAGGAAGCTGCAAAAGGATCACCCAGCAGAGCTTGCTACATAGCTCCTCCCCTCACATGTCATATTCAGTCATTCGACCAAAGCAGACGAGAAAGGAGAAACCATAGGGTGCAGTGGTGACTGGAGTTTAATTAAAATTTAGGTCTGCCTTAAAGACAGGGCGGGCCGTGGACTGACTACACTACAAGAGAAATAAATTTATCAGGTAAGCATAAATTATGTTTTCTCTTGTTAAGTGTAGTCAGTCCACGGGTCATCCATTACTTATGGAATACCAATACCAAAGCTAAAGTACACGGATGAAGGGAGGGACAAGGCAGGAACATTAAACAGAAGGAACCACTGCCTGAAGTACCTTTCTCCCAAAAATAGCCTCCGAAGAAGCAAAAGTGTCAAATTTGTAAAATTTTGAAAAGGTGTGAAGAGAAGACCAAGTCGCAGCCTTGCAAATCTGTTCAACAGAGGCCTCATTTTTAAAGGCCCAGGTGGAAGCCACAGCTCTAGTAGAATGAGCTGTAATCCTTTCAGGAGGCTGCTGTCCAGCAGTCTCATAGGCTAAACGTATTATGCTACGAAGCCAAAAAGAGAGCGAGGTAGCCGAAGCGTTTTGACCTCTTCTCTGTCCAGAGTAAACGACAAACAGGGAAGAAGTTTGACGAAAATCTTTAGTTGCCTGCAAATAGAACTTCAGGGCACGGACTACGTCCAAATTATGCAAAAGTCGTTCCTTCTTTGAAGAAGGGTTAGGACACAGTGATGGAACAACAATCTCTTGATTGATATTCCTGTAAGTAACTTCCTTAGGTAAGAACCCAGGATTAGTACGCAGAACTACCTTGTCTGAATGAAAAATCAGATAAGGAGAATCACAATGTAAGGCAGATAACTCAGAGACTCTTCGAGCCGAGGAAATAGCCATCAAAAACAAAACCTTCCAGGATAACAGCTTGATATCAATGGAATGAAGGGGTTCAAATGGAACGCCTTGAAGAACATTAAGAACTAAGTTTAAGCTCCACAGCGGAGCAACAGTCTTAAACACAGGCTCAATCCTAGTTAAAGCCTGACAAAAAGCCTGAACGTCTGGAACTTCAGCCAGACGTTTGTGTAGAAGAATAGACAGAGCAGAAATCTGTCCCTTTAACGAACTAGCAGATAAGCCCTTTTCTAAACCCTCTTGTAGAAAGGACAATATCCTAGGAATCCTAACCTTACTCCATGAGTAACTCTTGGATTCGCACCAATATAAATATTTACGCCATATCTTATGGTAAATTTTTCTGGTAACAGGCTTCCTAGCCTGTATTAAGGTATCAATAACCGACTCCGAGAAGCCACGCTTTGATAGAATCAAGCGTTCAATCTCCATGCAGTCAGCCTCAGAGAAATTAGATTTGGATGTTTGAAAGGACCCTGAATTAGAAGGTCCTGTCTCAGAGGTAGAGACCACGGTGGACAGGACGACATGTCCACTAGGTCTGCATACCAGGTCCTGCGTGGCCACGCAGGCGCTATCAGAATCACCGAAGCTCTCTCCTGTTTGATCTTGGCAATCAAACGAGGAAGCATCGGGAATTGTGGAAACACATAAGCCATGTTGAAGACCCAAGGGGCTGTCAGAGCATCTATCAGCACCGCTCCCGGGTCCCTGGACCTGGATCCGTAACAAGGAAGCTTGGCGTTCTGGCGAGACGCCATGAGATCCAGATCTGGTTTGCCCCAACGAAGAATCAGTTGAGCAAAGACCTCCGGATGAAGTTCCCACTCCCCCAGATGAAAAGTCTGGCGACTTAGAAAATCTGCCTCCCAGTTCTCTACGCCTGGGATGTAAATCGCTGACAGGTGGCAAGAGTGAGACTCTGCCCAGCGAATTATCTTTGAGACTTCCAACATCGCTAGGGAACTTCTGGTTCCCCCTTGATGGTTGATGTAAGCCACAGTCGTGATGTTGTCCGACTGAAATCTGATGAACCTCAGAGTTGCTAACTGAGGCCAAGCTAGGAGAGCATTGAATATTGCTCTTAATTCCAGAATATTTATTGGGAGGAGTTTCTCCTCCTGAGTCCATAATCCCTGAGCTTTCAGGCTGGCGTCTGTTGTTACAATCGTCCAATCTGGCCTGCGAAAGGTCATCCCCTTGGACAGATGTGGCCGAGAGAGCCACCATAGAAGAGAATCTCTGGTCTCTTGATCCAGACTTAGTAGGGGGGACAAATCTGAGTAATCCCCGTTCCACTGACTTAGCATGCACAATTGCAGCGGTCTGAGATGCAGGCGCGCAAATGGTACTATGTCCATTGCCGCTACCATTAAGCCGATTACTTCCATGCACTGAGCTACTGACGGGTGTGGAATGGAATGAAGGACACGGCAAGCATTTAGAAGTTTTGATAACCTGGCCTCTGTCAGGTAAATTTTCATCTCTACAGAATCTATAAGAGTCCCTAGAAAGGGAACTCTTGTAAGTGGTAATAGAGAACTCTTTTCCACGTTCACCTTCCACCCATGCGACCTCAGAAATGCCAGAACTATCTCTGTATGAGACTTGGCAGTTTGAAAACTTGACGCTTGTATCAGAATGTCGTCTAGGTACGGAGTCACCGCTATGCCTCGCGGTCTTAGTACCGCCAGAAGTGAGCCCAGAACTTTTGTAAAGATTCTTGGAGCCGTAGCTAATCCGAAGGGAAGAGCTACAAACTGGTAATGCCTGTCTAGGAAAGCAAATCTTAGGTACCGATAATGATCCTTGTGAATCGGTATGTGAAGGTAGGCATCCTTTAAATCCACTGTGGTCATGTACTGACCCTCTTGGATCATGGGAAGGATGGTTCGAATAGTTTCCATTTTGAATGATGGAACTCTTAGAAATTTGTTTAGGATTTTTAAGTCCAAGATTGGTCTGAAGGTTCCCTCTTTCTTGGGAACCACAAATAGATTTGAATAGAATCCCTGCCCGTGTTCCGTCCGCGGAACTGGGTGGATCACCCCCATTAGTAAAAGGTCTTGTACACAGCGTAGAAACGCCTCTTTCTTTATTTGGTTTGCTGATAACCTTGAAAGATGAAATCTCCCTCGTGGAGGAGAAGTTTTGAAGTCCAGGAGATATCTCTGAGATATGATCTCCAACGCCCAGGGATCCTGGACATCTCTTGCCCAAGCCTGGGCGAAGAGAGAAAGTCTGCCCCCCACTAGATCCGTTTCCGGATAGGGGGCCCTCTCTTCATGCTGTCTTGGGGGCAGCAGCAGGTTTCTTGGACTGCTTGCCCTTGTTCCAGGACTGGTTAACTTTCCAGCCCTGCCTGTAACGAGCAACAGCTCCTTCCTGTTTTGGAGCGGAGGAAGTTGATGCTGCTCCAGCCTTGAAGTTACGAAAGGCACGAAAATTAGACTGTTTGGCCTTTGATTTGGCCCTGTCCTGAGGTAGAGCATGGCCCTTACCTCCCGTAATCTCAGCTATAATTTCTTTCAAGCCGGGCCCAAATAAGGTCTGCCCTTTGAAAGGAATATTAAGCAATTTAGATTTGGAAGTCACGTCAGCTGACCAGGATTTAAGCCATAGCGCTCTGCGCGCTTGGATGGCGAATCCGGAGTTCTTAGCCGTAAGTTTGGTTAAATGTACGACGGCATCAGAAACAAATGCGTTAGCTAGCTTAAGTGCTTTAAGCTTGTTCATAATTTCATCCAATGGAGCTGTGCGAATGGCCTCTTCCAGAGACTCAAACCAGAATGCCGCCACAGCAGTGACAGGCGCAATGCATGCAAGGGGCTGTAAGATAAAACCTTGTTGAACAAACATTTTCTTAAGGTAACCCTCTAATTTCTTATCCATTGGATCTGAAAAGGCACAACTATCCTCCACCGGGATAGTGGTACGCTTAGCTAAAGTAGAAACTGCTCCCTCCACCTTAGGGACCGTCTGCCATAAGTCTCGTGTGGTGGCGTCTATAGGAAACATTTTCCTAAATATGGGAGGAGGGGAAAAGGGCACACCAGGTCTATCCCACTCCTTGCTAATAATCTCTGTAAGCCTTTTAGGTATAGGAAACACGTCAGTACACACCGGTACCGCATAGTATCTATCCAACCTACATAATTTTTCTGGAATTGCAACCATGTTACAATCATTCAGAGCCGCTAATACCTCCCCTAGCAATATGCGGAGGTTCTCAAGCTTAAATTTTAAATTAGAGGGGGGCGGAGCAAGCCTGGGAACTGAATGGTCGCACTTCACTTCAGCTCTGCTGAAATTGTTTATAATTTTATTTAATTGACCATCAGTCCAGCTCAATTTCATACCTCAGAGATCCCATGTTTCTAAGAGAGGGCCAGGAACCTTGGGGGAATCGAATGGTGGCTACAGAGAAGTGAGAGTAGCTGTTTTTTGGGCCGACTAATGACTTGACTAGTTAAGATCAACCATTTTATCCTCCACGTGGAAGCTCCTTGGTACGGAACCTATTTTGGAGACTGTTTGGTTTTATATGTGCCCTGAGCTGTATATTCTGGTTGAAGGGTCATGCTATGAGGAATATGGCCTTTGACTGGGAGGAAAGTGTGCAACACCTGCTACGCAGCCATTTCCAGAAGCTGGAGCGGGAGTTGACTCTAGCATTCTCATCTATTTGTGGTAATGGGCCTTCAGAGGATGCCCAGCAATGTCTGCTATTGCACAGGGAGCCGTGGATTGTAACCAACGAACTGCAGAGTGCCACGAGCAGGATTATGTCCCAAACAAAAGCTGTCGCAACATCTGGTTGTTCTGATGCTGCTGCATACAGCCATGTCATTGACCCAGGAACCACGCAGACCGCCCCGGCCCTTCATTCAGCAGAGCAAAGGGGAACTCAGCAGGTATGGTCTAGGCTTTCCGGTATCACAAATAGCAAAATATTTGACCGACTGCCAGATAGAGGTGGAGAAGCCGTGGGGTGTATGGATTTGCAGAAGCTCGAAGCGAAATACCTAATCTTGCCAGTTCTTCAACACGCACAAAGCGAGTGCGCTATCTCCGAGGATAAAGAGATCTCTTATGCAGGGGAATTCCCAGCAGTCTGCGTTGGCAATCTTTTGGAGCCTAAGGCTATATTTGCATTATCGGCTTTTGCTTCATGGCGCTTCAGGCTGCCTATGCTGGTGAGGATCGACCAGATAACACAATACTGCAAGTATGAGCTATCTCTGAAGCCTATGACATTTTTAACTTATTTTGAGGCAGGCTAACTATTCTGGATGAAGGCACCACACTTGATTTTTGAGTATGTTAACCCCTGGAACCCAATTAATACATCATTTAGCATTGCTAAATTTAGACTCTATCTAATGAGGACTTGTGCAACTGTTTATGTTTTAAATGTTTTATATTATTGTTCCCTAGAAAATTTGCTTGCTTCCTGATGTGTTTAACTTAACTTTTTATATTTTTCAGTGACAGGCTCTCTTGTAAAATATTCCTTGCAAAGGGAATAAGATATATTATGTACCCCTGCTCATACACTCCGTGGTACATTTACCTTCTGTTGCAAATTAGTCTGGTCAGTACTATGTCTAAGATTTATGGTTTATGCCTTAAATTTTGGTAATTTAGCTAAAAATAGCAGCTCGCACTACTACACAAGAGAGGGTTTTATATTTATGATTATATATGTTAATATGCTTAATGAAAAGCTCTTCAATTTCATTTAAGAATACCTATAGATTACTCTAATCTGTGTTTGATTGGTTGCAACTTAGCAAAAAGTAACAGCTTGCTTTCGTATATAAGGAGGTGTATTACACATATATCTATGTCTACTCATATATTTAACGGGAAAAAAGAAAAAAAAGAAAAAAAGAAAAAAAAAAAAAAGAAAGAATCATAAATGTTGTTGTAAAGTATCTATAGATTCTATGGCCTAGATTTGGAGTTCGGCGGTAAAAGGGCTGTTAACGCTCCGCGGGCTTTTTTCTGGCCGCACCATAAAATTAACTCTGGTATCGAGAGTTCAAACAAATGCTGCGTTAGGCTCCAAAAAAGGAGCGTAGAGCATTTTTACCGCAAATGCAACTCTCGATACCAGAGTTGCTTACGGACGCGGCCGGCCTCAAAAACGTGCTCGTGCACGATTCTCCCATAGGAAACAATGGGACTGTTTGAGCTGAAAAAAAACCTAACACCTGCAAAAAAGCAGCGTTCAGCTCCTAACGCAGCCCCATTGTTTCCTATGGGGAAACACTTCCTACGTCTGCACCTAACACCCTAACATGTACCCCGAGTCTAAACACCCCTACCCTTACACTTATTAACCCCTAATCTGCCGCCCCCGCTATCGCTGACCCCTGCATATTTTGTTTAACCCCTAATCTGCCGCTCCGTAAACCGCCGCAACCTACGTTCTCCCTATGTACCCCTAATCTGCTACCCCTAACACCGCCGACCCCTATATTATATTTATTAACCCCTAATCTGCCCCTCACAACGTCGCCGACACCTGCCTACACTTATTAACCCCTAATCTGCCGAGCGGACCTGAGCGCTACTATAATAAAGTTATTAACCCCTAATCCGCCTCACTAACCCTATCATAAATAGTATTAACCCCTAATCTGCCCTCCCTAACATCGCCGACACCTACCTTCAATTATTAACCCCTAATCTTCCGATCGGAGCTCACCGCTATTCTAATAAATGGATTAACCCCTAAAGCTAAGTCTAACCCTAACACTAACACCCCCCTAAGTTAAATATAATATTTATCTAACGAAATAAATTAACTCTTATTAAATAACTTATTCCTATTTAAAACTAAATACTTACCTGTAAAATAAACCCTAATATAGCTACAATATAAATTATAATTATATTATAGCTATTTTAGGATTAATATTTATTTTACAGGCAACTTTGTAATTATTTTAACCAGGTACAATAGCTATTAAATAGTTAAGAACTATTTAATAGTTACCTAGTTAAAATAATAACAAATTTACCTGTAAAATAAATCCTAACCTAAGATATAATTAAACCTAACACTACCCTATCAATAAAATAATTAAATAAACTACCTACAATTACCTACAATTAACCTAACACTACACTATCAATAAATTAATTAAACACAATTCCTACAAATAAATACAATTAAATAAACTAGCTAAAGTACAAAAAATAAAAAAGAACTAAGTTACAGAAAATAAAAAAATATTTACAAACATAAGAAAAATATTACAACAATTTTAAACTAATTACACCTACTCTAAGCCCCCTAATAAAATAACAAAGCCCCCCAAAATAAAAAATTCCCTACCCTATTCTAAATTAAAAAAGTTACAAGCTCTTTTACCTTACCAGCCCTGAACAGGGCCCTTTGCGGGGCATGCCCCAAGAATTTCAGCTCTTTTGCCTGTAAAAAAAAACATACAATACCCCCCCCCCAACATTACAACCCACCACCCACATACCCCTAATCTAACCCAAACCCCCCTTAAATAAACCTAACACTAAGCCCCTGAAGATCTTCCTACCGTGTCTTCACCATCCAGGTATCACCGATCCGTCCTGGCTCCAAGATCTTCATCCAACCCAAGCGGGGGTTGGCGATCCATAATCCGGTCCAGAAGAGGCTCCAAAGTCTTCCTCCTATCCGGCAAGAAGAGGACATCCGGACCGGCAAACATCTTCTCCAAGCGGCATCTTCGATCTTCTTCCATCCGGAGCGAAGAGGCAGGATCCTGAAGACATCCAGCGCGGAACATCCATCCGGACCGACGACTGAACGACGAATGACTGTTCCTTTAAGGGACGTCATCCAAGATGGCGTCCCTCGAATTCCGATTGGCTGATAGGATTCTATCAGCCAATCGGAATTAAGGTAGGAATTTTCTGATTGGCTGATGGAATCAGCCAATCAGAATCAAGTTCAATCCGATTGGCTGATCCAATCAGCCAATCAGATTGAGCTCGCATTCTATTGGCTGTTCCGATCAGCCAATAGAATGCGAGCTCAATCTGATTGGCTGATTGGATCGGCCAATCGGATTGAACTAGATTCTGATTGGCTGATTCCATCAGCCAATCAGAAAATTCCTACCTTAATTCCGATTGGCTGATAGAATCCTATCAGCCAATCGGAATTCGAGGGACGCCATCTTGGATGACGTCCCTTAAAGGAACAGTCATTCGTCGTTCAGTCGTCGGTCCGGATGGATGTTCCGCGCTGGATGTCTTCAGGATCCTGCCGCTTCGCTCCGGATGGAAGAAGATCGAAGATGCCGCTTGGAGAAGATGTTTGCCGGTCCGGATGTCCTCTTCTTGCCGGATAGGAGGAAGACTTTGGAGCCTCTTCTGGACCGGATTATGGATCGCCAACCCCCGCTTGGGTTGGATGAAGATCTTGGAGCCAGGACGGATCGGTGATACCTGGATGGTGAAGACAAGGTAGGAAGATCTTCAGGGGCTTAGTGTTAGGTTTATTTAAGGGGGGTTTGGGTTAGATTAGGGGTATGTGGGTGGTGGGTTGTAATGTTGGGGGGGGGGTATTGTATGTTTTTTTTTACAGGCAAAAGAGCTGAAATTCTTGGGGCATGCCCCGCAAAGGGCCCTGTTCAGGGCTGGTAAGGTAAAAGAGCTTGTAACTTTTTTAATTTAGAATAGGGTAGGGAATTTTTTATTTTGGGGGGCTTTGTTATTTTATTAGGGGGCTTAGAGTAGGTGTAATTAGTTTAAAATTGTTGTAATATTTTTCTTATGTTTGTAAATATTTTTTTATTTTCTGTAACTTAGTTCTTTTTTATTTTTTGTACTTTAGCTAGTTTATTTAATTGTAGTTATTTGTAGGAATTGTGTTTAATTAATTTATTGATAGTGTAGTGTTAGGTTAATTGTAGGTAATTGTAGGTAGTTTAATTAATTATTTTATTGATAGGGTAGTGTTAGGTTTAATTATATCTTAGGTTAGGATTTATTTTACAGGTAAATTTGTTATTATTTTAACTAGGTAACTATTAAATAGTTCTTAACTATTTAATAGTTATTGTACCTGGTTAAAATAATTACAAAGTTGCCTGTAAAATAAATATTAATCCTAAAATAGCTACAATGTAATTATAATTTATATTGTAGCTATATTAGGGTTTATTTTACAGGTAAGTATTTAGCTTTAAATAGGAATAAGTTATTTAATAAGAGTTAATTTATTTCGTTAGATGTAAATTATATTTAACTTAGGGGGGTGTTAGTGTTAGGGTTAGACTTAGCTTTAGGGGTTAATACATTTATTAGAATAGCGGTGAGCTCCGGTCGGCAGATTAGGGGTTAATAATTGAAGTTAGGTGTCGGCGATGTTAGGGAGGGCAGATTAGGGGTTAATACTATTTATGATAGGGTTAGTGAGGCGGATTAGGGGTTAATACATTTATTATAGTAGCGCTCAGGTCCGCTCGGCAGATTAGGGGTTAATAAGTGTAGGCAGGTGTCGGCGACGTTGAGGGGGCAGATTAGGGGTTAATAAATATAAAATAGGGGTTGGCGATGTTAGGGCAGCAGATTAGGGGTACATAGGGATAACGTAGGTGGCGGCGATTTGCGGTTGGAAGATTAGGGGTTAATTATTTTAAGTAGCTGGCGGCGACGTTGTGGGGGGCAGGTTAGGGGTTAATAAATGTAATACAGGGGTCGGCGGGGTTAGGGGCAGCAGATTAGGGGTACATAAGTATAACGTAGGTGGCGGTCGGCAGATTAGGGGTTAAAATTTTTAATCGAGTGGCGGCGGTGTGGGGGGACCTCGGTTTAGGGGTACATAGGTAGTTTATGGGTGTTAGTGTACTTTAGGGTACAGTAGTTAAGAGCTTTATAAACCGGCGTTAGCCAGAAAGCTCTTAACTCCTGCTATTTTCAGGCGGCTGGAATCTTGTCGTTAGAGCTCTAACGCTCACTTCAGAAACGACTCTAAATACCGGCGTTAGAAAGATCCCATTGAAAATATAGGCTACGCAAATGGCGTAGGGGGATCTGCGGTATGGAAAAGTCGCGGCTGAAAAGTGAGCGTTAGACCCTTTAATCACTGACTCCAAATACCAGCGGGCGGCCAAAACCAGCGTTAGGGGCCTCTAACGCTGGTTTTGACGGCTACCGCCGAACTCCAAATCTAGGCCTATAATTGCAATCAAACATCGAGAAAAACTCGAGAAGTGTGAGGCTCACTCTATACCTACGGCACCTTAACTATATAGCTTTGCCTTACTCTATATATATTTTTATTCTGAGCCTTATATGTGACTTTCTTCTCTAAATATGAGCTGTGAGCAATGTTGCCATGCTTTCTCTTATTTTATTTTCACTCTACTTCTTATATTGGGCTACTGTATTTAATTTTTATTGAGTCCCATAGCTGCCATGTGTTTGAAATGTTTTTACTGTTTTTTTTTTTATAATCCTTACTTCGCTGGTACAGGTTATTAATGTTTATATGAACACTGCACAGTCTTCTCTACTAATGTACACGGTTATAGTTACATTATTTTTGTGCAGGCTCTCTCCACTGAATGTTTGCCAAACATACTTTCACACTACCTATATTGTAAGTAATAATTAGCCCAACCTCTGAGGTTAGCTATGTTGCAGAACGTATAGAGCCATATTATGTTATGCATGTATAATAGCTAGACAATATTGTTTTACTTGCTCAGTTTAGAATTTACTATTGTCTTTCTTACTGGTAGACTTGCTATATTATGATATTGCCATTCACAGCAAACTCTTTAGTAAACCGTTAAGCTAATGTTATAAGGATTTTTTTTTCTTTTTCTCTCATATTTATGAATCTTTCCTCCTTCATTCTACGTGGTTATACGTATCTTATCCCCAATTGCTGTAACACATAATATTTAATGAATAAGGGTTCAAATGACGGCTATTCCTTTATGCTCACTAAAGTTTTGGGTATCAGACATAATATATCAGTTTTGGGTGGCTAGCTTTATAGTGTTTTTTTAGGATACATTACATTTTCATCTCTTTAGTTGCAGAAACATGTTCACTTATATAGATCCCTTGCTGTCGGGTATAGGGCCCATACCCAGAGAGCAGACTACATTATCTTTTTAGGATCATAGTGTTGATGCAAACATCTGTTTATCCTGAACTATAATGAGCAACCACATAATTGACCATCTCAACGATCATCTTAGCCTCATGGCATATCTAGGGGTTACCCACACTTGGGTAGCAATTTTTTATACGTTAGTATTTCGGCACAGGCTTGATAATAAACCCACTAATATTACATTTATTAATAGGCCCTATAAAAGAACTTATGGTTAAACAATTGGTCAGATTTCTTCTCCTCTCCTCCCCTCCCCATATAGTACTATGGTATTCCCTGATTCTACCATAGACTTACTCAGCGGTTTTCCTTGATAAATACCGCAATTCAATGTTTTTGTTTAAAGAAGCCCGTGTATGTTTGCAACAGTTTTTCTACTTATAGCATTATTGGGCTATATAGAGCAACTTTTAAAATGATTTAACTATTAGACATGTTAGCTTTGCGCTAGATTGATCTTTTTTTAGACAGTCATCAGAGATATTAGGTTGATATCATTTTTCACATGACTGAAAAAAAAAAAAAAAAATCTCACATATAATATGCTGTGCTGTGTTTATTTGTTTCTCTTTAATGGCACTTTTTAGTTTTGAAATGGTTGAATAGTTTGATGAATATGTTTATATAGTGTTTCAGTGCTATTTAGCCACTGGAAAAGAGTTGTAAAACAAAAAACTATGAGGCTTTCTATTGATTTGGGACTCTAATGATATACTACCGATTATTTTTGACTGGAAATCAGTACACTTTATGTTCAAGTTTATGTATTATATGATGCTATTTTCTTATATCTGTATGTCAAAACAATTTATGCCTCAATAAAAATTATTTAAAAAAAAAATAAATTTAAAATTAGAAATCTCTGAATCCAGTCTCCCTGGATCAGATCCGTCACCCACAGAATGAAGCTCTCCGTCTTCACGTTCTGCAAACTGTGACGCAGTATCTGACATGGCTCTCACCTCATCCGCGCGCTCTGTCCTTAACCCAGAGCTATCGCGCTTGCCTCTTAATTCTGGCAATTTAGATAATACTTCTGTCATAACAGTAGCCATGTCTTGCAAAGTGATTTGTAAGGGCCTCCCTGATGTACTTGGCGCCACAAAATCACGCACCTCCTGAGCGGGAGGCGAAGGTACTGACACGTGAGGAGAGTTAGTCGGCATAACTTCCCCCTCGTTGTCTGGTGATAATTTCTTTACATGTAAAGATTGACTTTTATTTAAAGTAGCATCAATGCAATTAGTACATAAATTTCTATTGGGCTCCACATTGGCCTTTAAACATAGTGAACAAAGAGATTCATCTGTGTCAGACATGTTTAAACAGACTAGCAATGAGACTAGCAAGCTTGGAAATACTTTTCTAAATAAATTTACAAGCAATATAAAAAACGCTACTGTGCCTTTAAGAAGCACAAAAAGCTGTCACAGTTGAAATAACAATGAACCAAAATAGTTATAGCAACCAATTTTTCACAGTAAATGTATTAAGTTAGCAAAGGATTGCACCCACCAGCAAAAGGATGATTAACCCCTTAATACCCAAAAACGGATAACAATTTAATAATTAACGTTTTTCTCACAGTCAAAACACACTGTCACAGGTCTGCTGTGACTGATTACCTCCCTCAAAATGAATTTTGAAGACCCCTGAGCTCTCTAGAGACGATCTGGATCATGGAGGATGAAGTAGACAGATTGTGACTGAATTTTTTCTGCGCAAAAAAGCGCTAAAATAGGCCCCTCCCACTCATATTACAACAGTGGGGAAACTCAGAAAACTGTTTCTATGCAGAAAACAAAGATGGCCATGTGGTAAAAATCATGCCCCAATAAGTTTTATCACCAAGTACCTCACAAAAAACGATTAACATGCCAGTAAACGTTTTAAACATACATTTGAAAAGTTATGAAGTGTTATTAATAAGCCTGCTACCAGTCGCTTTTACTGCAGTTAAGGCTCATACATTATTTCAATATTAACAGTATTTTCAGTCAATTCCATTCCTTAGAAAAATACATTCAGTGTACACACACTCATCAGCCTAATACCAGTCGCTATCACTGCATTTAAGGCTGAACTTACTTTACATTGGTATCAGCAGTATTTTCTCAGTCAATTCCATTCCTCAGAAAAATAATTACTGCACATACCTCATTTGCAGGGGGGGCCCTGCATGCTATTCCCCTTCTCTGAAGTTACCTCACTCCTCAGATGAGAACAGCCAGTGGATCTTAGTTACGTCTGCTAAGATCATAGAAAACGCAGGCAGATTCTTCTTCTAATGCTGCCTGAGAATAAACAGCACACTCCGGTGCCATTTAAAATAACAAACTTTTGATTGAAGAAATAAACTAAGTTAAAAAACACCACAGACCTCTCACAGCGACCTATCTAGTTAGGCTCCAAGAGAATGACTGAATATGACATGTGAGGGGAGGAGCTATGTAGCAAGCTCTGCTGGGTGATCCTCTTGCAGCTTCCTGTTAGGAAGAGATATATTCCATAAGTAATGGATGACCCGTGGACTGACTACACTTAACAAGAGAAATCTAGATTATACCTTCATAATTTAGGATAATCCGAATTTCGGATTCAAATAATGCTGCCAACAATTTGATTGAATCTCACTTGTATGACATTGCTGGGCTCTCTATTTTATTGCAGAAGTTATTTCTGAGACTATTGGGCTCTCTCCTTTGTTATGTGAACTATTATTTTTAAAAAGCAATACTTTTATTCAAAAATAGATAATATCTTAAGGCATTCATCTTAATGGTTATTTAAAAGAGCGTATTACAAAATATTTTAAACAACGGATCCTAATGTATTACCTAAATGTCACTGATAGTGAAAATTCAAATAAAAAATCATTTTAACCTTTAATGGCCATATGCTATCTAGCTATGATATATTCCTAATTGGTTCCTGGAATGATAACATAATTTATGCTTACATGATAAATTTATTTCTCTTGTGGTGTATCCAGTCCACGGATCATCCATTACTTGTGGGATATTCTCATTCCCAACAGGAAGTTGCAAGAGGACACCCACAGCAGAGCTGTCTATATAGCTCCTCCCCTCACTGCCATATCCAGTCATTCGACCGAAAACAAGCAGAGAAAGGAGAAACCACAGGGTGCAGTGGTGACTGTAGTTTAAAATTAAAAAATACCTGCCTTAAAATGACAGGGCGGGCCGTGGACTGGATACACCACAAGAGAAATAAATTTATCAGGTAAGCATAAATGATGTTTTCTCTTGTAAGGTGTATCCAGTCCACGGATCATCCATTACTTGTGGGATACCAATACCAAAGCTAAAGTACACGGATGAAGGGAGGGACAAGGCAGGTACTTAAACGGAAGGTACCACTGCCTGTAAAACCTTTCTCCCAAAAATAGCCTCGGAAGAAGCAAAAGTATCAAATTTGTAGAATTTTGAAAAAGTATGAAGCGAAGACCAAGTCGCCGCCTTGCAAATCTGTTCAACAGAAGCCTCATTTTTAAAGGCCCATGTGGAAGCCACAGCTTTAGTAGAATGAGCTGTAATCCTTTCTGGAGGCTGCTGGCCAGCAGTCTCATAGGCTAAGCGGATTATGCTTCTTAGCCAAAAAGAAAGAGAGGTTGCCGAAGCTTTTTGACCTCTCCTCTGTCCAGAGTAGACAACAAACAACAATCTCTTGATTGATATTCTTATTAGATACCACCTTAGGTAAAAACCCAGGTTTGGTACGCAGAACTACCTTATCTGCATGGAAGATCAGATAAGGAGAATCACATTGTAAGGCAGATAACTCGGAAACTCTACGAGCCGAGGAAATAGCTACCAAAAAAAGAACTTTCCAAGATAAAAGTTTGATATCTATGGAATGAAGAGGTTCAAACGGAACCCCCTGAAGAACTTTAAGAACCAAAATTTAAGCTCCAAGGTGGAGCAACAGGTTTAAACACAGGCTTGATTCTAACTAAAGCCTGACAAAATGCCTGAACGTCTGGGGCATCCGCCAGACGCTTGTGCAAAAGAATAGATAGCACAGAAATCTGTCCCTTTAAGGAAATAGCTGACAATCCTTTCTCCAATCCTTCTTGGAGAAAAGATAATATCCTGGGAATCCTGACCTTACTCCATGAGTAGCCCTTAGATTCACACCAATAAAGATATTTACGCCATATTTTATGATAGATTTTCCTGGTGACAGGCTTCCGTGCCTGAATCAAGGTATCAATGACTGACTCGGAGAAACCACGTTTGATAAAATCAAGCGTTCAATCTCCAGGCAGTCAGCCTCAGAGAAATTAGATTTGGATGGTTGAAAGGACCTTGAAGTAGAAGGTCCTGTCTCAGCGGCAGAGTCCATGGTGGAAAGGATGACATGTCCGCCAGATCTGCATACCAAGTCCTGCGTGGCCACGCAGGCGCTATCAAGATCACCGACACTCTCTCCTGCTTGACTTTGGCAATCATACGAGGGAGCAGAGGAAACGGTGGAAACACATAAGCCAGGTTGAAGGACCAAGGCGCTGCTAGAGCATCTATCAGCGTTGCCTTGGGGTCCCTGGAAGCCAGATCCAGTTCTGGTTCGCCCCAACGCAGAACCAATTGTGCAAACACCCCCGGATGAAAAGTCTGACGACTTAGAAAATCCGCCTCCCAGTTCTCTACACCTGGGATATGGATAGCTGATAGGTGGCAAGAGTGAATCTCTGCCCAGCGAATTATCTTTGAGACTTCTAACATCGCTAGGGAACTCCTTGTTCTCCCTTGATGGTTGATGTAAGCCACAGTCGTGATGTTGTCTGACTGAAATCTGATGAACCTCATTGTCGCTAGATGAGGCCAAGCCTGAAGAGCATTGAATATCGCTCTTAGTTCCAGAATGTTTATTGGAAGGAGTGACTCCTCCTGAGTCCACAATCCCTGAGCCTTCAGGGAGTTCCAGACTGCACCCCAACCTAGAAGGCTGGCATCTGTCGTTACAATTGTCCAATCTGGCCTGCGAAAGGTCATACCTTTGGACAGATGGGCCCGAGATAGCCACCAGAGAAGAGAATCCCTGGTCTCTTTGTCCAGATTCAGTAAAGGGGACAAATCTGTGTAATCCCCATTACACTGACTGAGCATGCATAGTTGCAGCGGTCTGAGATGTAGGTGTGCAAACGGCACTATGTCCATTGCCGCTACCATTAAGCCGATTACTTCCATGCACAGAGCCACCGAAGGGTGAGGAATGGAATAAAGGACACGGCAGGAATTTAGAAGTTTTGATAACCTGGACTCCGTCAGGTACATTTTCATTTCTACAGAATCTATCAGAGTCCCTAGGAAGGAAACTCTTGTGAGGGGGGATAGAGAACTCTTTTTCTCGTTCATCTTCCACCCATGCGACCTCAGAAATGCCAACACTATGTCCGTATGAGACTTGGCAATTTGGAAGTTTGACGCCTGAATCAGGATGTCGTCTAAATAAGGGGCCACTGCTATGCCCCGTGGCCTTAGGACCGCCAGAAGCGACCCCAGAACCTTCGTAAAAATTCTTGGGGCTGTAGCTAACCCAAAGGGAAGAGCTACAAACTGGTAGTGCCTGTCTAGGAAGGCAAACCTGAGAAACCGATGATGATGATCTTTGTGTATCGGAATGTGCAGATAAGCATCCTTTAAATCCACTGTAGTCATGTATTGACCCTCCTGGATCATAGGTAGGATGGTACGAATAGTCTCCATCTTGAATGATGGAACTCTGAGGAATTTGTTTAAGATCTTTAGATCCAAAATTGGTCTGAAGGTTCCCTCTTTTTTGGGAACCACAAACAGATTTGAGTAAAATCCCTGTCCCTGTTCCTCCTTTGGGACTGGATGGATCACTCCCATAACTAGGTGGTCTTGTACGCAGTGTAAGAATGCCTCTCTCTTTATCTGGTTTGCAGATAATTGTGAAAGGTGAAATCTCCCTTTTGGGGGGGAAGCCTTGAAGTCCAGAAGATATCCCTGGGATATAATTTCCAATGCCCAGGGATCCTGGACATCTCTTGCCCATGCCTGGGCAAAGAGCGAAAGTCTGCCCCTTACTAGATACGTTACCGGATAGGGGGCCGTTCCTTCATGCTGTCTTAGAGGCAGCAGCAGGTTTTTTGGCCTGCTTACCCTTGTTCCAAGTTTGGTTAGGTCTCCAGACCGTCTTGGACTGAGCAAAAGTTCCCTCTTGTTTTGCATTAGAGGAAGTTGATGCCGCACTTGCTTTGAAGTTTCGAAAGGCACGAAAATTAGACTGTTTGGCCCTTGGTTTGGACCTATCCTGAGGAAGGGCATGACCTTTTCCTCCAGTGATATCAGCAATAATCTCCTTCAAACCAGGCCCGAATAGGGTCTGCCCCTTGAAGGGAATGTTAAGAAGCTTCGATTTTGAAGTAACGTCAGCTGACCATGATTAAAGCCATAGCGCTCTGCGCGCCTGGATAGCAAAACCAGAATTCTTAGCCGTTAGTTTAGTCAAATGAACAATGGCATCAGAAACAAAAGAATTGGCTAGCTTAAATGCTCTAAGCTTGTCAAGTATTTCATCCAATGGAGTCGCTACCTGTAAAGCCTCTTCCAGAGACTTAAACCAGAACGCCGCAGCAGCAGTGACAGGCGCAATGCATGCAAGGGGCTGTAGTATAAAACCTTGTTGAATAAACATTTTCTTAATGTAACCCTCTAACTTTTTATCCATTGGATCTAAGAAAGCACAACTGTCCTTGACAGGGATAGTAGTACGCTTTGCTAGAGTAGAAACTGCTCCCTCCACCTTAGGAACTGTCTGCCATAAGTCCCATGTGGTGGCGTCTATTGGAAAAAAATTCTAAAAACAGGAGGGGGAGAGAACGGCACACCTGGTCTATCCCATTCCTTAGTAATAATTTCTGT